>NW_025404557.1:0-4036 GCF_020080835.1 Cotesia glomerata
ATTGTCATTTCACATTCTCATGTGCTGATTTAACACACTAGAATGTTGAATTAACATTAGTTTTTATAAAAATAGTCAGTAAAACAAATATTTAGCAATTAGATAGTAAATTTTTTTTTACTGTGTAAAAATCATTTACAGAATAATAAATCAAAAATTAATTGTAAAGTTATTGCTGTGAGAAGAATTCTTTAAAATGGATTATTAAAAATAAAACCAACAAGTAACCATTCGATTTTACCTGCTTTATCAACTTCATTAGTATTTCATTACATTTGTCCCAGCACTTTCCATCGAAATAAAATTTGAATTGTCTTCCACAAAAAAGGTCGATGTATTTTGCACATCTTCAATATTGGCTGAAATCTTTATCAACTGACTACGTTTGCAAATTTCTCGACTAGCAATCAAAACTTTCCTTTGAGGTGAGCTCAACATTAAGTTGTCAAAACATTCTGCGGTGCAATATCGAACAGTTTGTCAAGAGAATTGATAAAAGTTTTTTCGGCCAATTGTTGTGCGGGAGATTTTTTGCAAGCTTTATGTACTTGAGTTTTTTGCCAGTTTTTATGTAATTTTTCAATTTTTCCAATTGAACGATGTGAATTGTTTCCTGGTAACGTGAACTTATTCCACACTTTGATAACCTCACACAGAACAAATCTAGCACTTTCGCAAATGAATAGTTTATCTGTTCGATGTTTACAGAAAAATAAACATAAAACATCATGATTCGTGGGTAATTTCAAATCACTTAAAGTTTTTGACTCGAACCCAACCAAGTTAATGTAATTTTTACTTGTTTTACAAGACATTGTTCATTAATAAACTAGTATAATTGTTGATACGATAATGATTCATTAAAGATCCAAAAAACAAAGCTAAAAATTAGAAAAATAGGATTTTGTTGGTCTGTAACTTTGAAAATATTGATGATATCAAAAATTTATCAAAATATTTTTTGTAGTGCGTTGAATGGACTACAAAATTGTCATTCGACTTTTTGTTCTATCTGGGATAGTTTAGCTGAAAATTACGAAAAACACGAAATTTGGGGAAAATTGATCCTGTAAAGCTTTATAAAAAGTCAGGCTTCGATGGTAGCAATATGACCCAATGAAATTTTTTGTTCAAAATTTAATCCCAAATGAGGTCTAATAGTTTATTTTATGAAAAAATGAAATCTTCAGACTAGGAAAAAGCGATATCATTTTGTGAAGATTGTTGAAATTAATAATTTTGTTTAAATTTTCGTCTAGGTTACACAATAAAATTTTATTACATGCCCAGCGAAGCGGGCGGGTATCAGCTAGTAATTATATATACTTATATGTTAATATAGATTACTTTTATATAATTATATACAATTACATATAATTATATATAATCGCATGAAATTATATATTATTATATTTAATTAGATGCAGCATTTTTTAATAATTATATATAATCATATACAATTACATATAATTATATATAATTGGATATAATTATATATGATTATATATAATAAACTCTGCTCTACAAGTAAGTCTCGTAGGTAAACAGGTAGTGCGTCAGTCTTTCAAGCGTCAGGTCCCCGGTTCGATCCCCACGCACGCCGAATTTTTTTTTATTTTTATAGAAATAATTATATATAATTCTATATAATTATATCTAATTCTATATAATTATATAGGGCCATTTTTTATAAATAGTTATTTATAATTATATACAGAGTGTCCCAGAAATAACGGACGCCATTGTAGCATCTGATAAACAAAATAATTCTGAGACGAAAAATCCTTAGCCATTTTTTAATCAGACGCATAGATAATTAATTATTAATTAAAATAAAGTCCTTTTATGCGTTAGAGAGAGAGCACTAGTGTCAAGTCAAGTGCGTTCCAACGAAGATGCTTGCACGTGTGAATGTGTAAGTAAATATGTGTGACTACGTTAGCTATAGAAACTAGTTAGTCATACAGTTAGTTGTGTCTTTGTTTGGCACATATTTTACTGGACACTGGCACTCTCTCTCTAACAAATAAAGAGACGTTATTTTTAATTGATAATTAATTATCTATGCGGTTAATTGAAAAATGGCTAAGGACTTTTCGTCTCAGAATTATTTTTTTCATCAGATGCTACAATGGCGTCCGTGACTTTTGGGACACCCTGCATAATCTTTTTTACCCGGGTATATATATATATATATATATATATATATATATATATATTTATGCTATATATATATATATATATATATATATATATATATATATATATATATATATATACTAGCTGTTACCCGCCCGCTCCGCTTGGCACTTTATAGAATTGTATTTTGAGATCTAGACTTGAAATTCAATTGGAGTATTGTTCTGACTTGCACAGATTCAAAATTCTATCGGATTGGCCTGTACCTTTTATCCATGTCATAATTCTAGCGAATATCCATTGTAACTTTCAATGTGCAATCACTGTAACATTCCCGTGGCTTTCTCCAAAAATGATTATTCATTTACGATTTTAATTTTTGATTTTACGAAATCTCTTAAAATGAATAGCCAAATTTCTTTTCCACATCTCAAGTGTTTAGAAAATGTTTTCATTTTGATCTGTTACATTCCCGCAATCCCGTAATAAGAACAATTCATTGGTTATGTGATCAGCAAAAATAAAATGTATGCAAAATATTTAGTCCGTTGACTATATAGCTACATGTAAAGTTGAATTTTAGAAACCTTACAATGACTTTTTCGCCACTGCCAAAGAGACGATTGTAGTAAGAAAATATAATTATTAAGAAAGGAAAATATTTTAATCCGTTGACCTTGGAAGCCATCCCTGTAATTACCTGTTTCTCTTAAGATTCTATCAAATTTTATATCTCTAGGAAATATATTTGAAGAATATGAATTTTTTGACAACTATCACTCCCGCACTCTTATGTGAGAGAGAAATTTCGTAAGATCCTATTCGAGATGATTTTTACATTAAAAATAAAATATTCCAACAAAACTTCGAGTCCATAGAAACTATTGTTTTGAAAAGAAAGATTTTCATTGTTAACGCCTCCGCAGTCCCTTTGGGGTTGGAATTTGATAAAATTCATTCTTAGCTGAACTTGACATGATACATGAAGACTCCCACCAAATTTGAAGTCTGTCGAAGTTACAGTTTGGAAATTAAAATTTTAGATTTAAACACCCACCCCCGCAATTCCTATCGGAAGTAAACTTTATTGAAATCTATTTTGAGATGATCTCTACAGGAGAAATAAAAGATTTCTACCAAATTTAGAGTTTTCAGAAGCTATATTTTGAAAATGAACATTTTTTATTGTCAACACCCACTCCCGCGATCCTTATTAGAGGTTATTCGTTGTAAAATCCGTTCTTAGATCATTTCTATATCACATATAGAAGACTCCTATCAAATTTTAAGTCTATAGGGGCTATAGCTTTGAAATTAAAAATTTTAATTGTGAATACCCACCCCCGCAAACCCCTGTGGGGTGATCTATCGTAAAATTCGTTCCTCTATTATTTCTACATCTCTTATAGAAAATTCCTACCCAGTTTGGAATCTATTGGAGCTATAGTTTGAAAACGGGAATTTTTTATTGTTAACGCCCCCGCAATCCTCTTTGGGGTAGGATATCGTAAAATTCGTTCATAAATTATTTTTACATCACGTACAGAAATTTCCTATAAAATTTGCAATCTGTAGGAGCTATAGCTTGAAAATTATAAATTTTCATTGTTAATACCCACCCCCGCAACCCCCTGTGGGGTGGGATATCATAAAAATTCCGTTCATAAATTATTTTTACACATTACTTATAAAAAAATTCGTACCAAATTTGGAGTCTGTAGGGAAAGTTATAGCTTGAAATTTCAAAATTTTCATTGTTAATACCCACCCCTGCAACCCTCTGTGGGGTGTAATATCGTAAAGCCTGTTCATAGATTATTTTCTAGATCTCTTACAGAAGATTTCTTACTAAATAGTCGATAGGGAGCTATAGTTGAAAAATGGGAATTTTTGATTG
>NW_025404558.1:0-4036 GCF_020080835.1 Cotesia glomerata
GTTGGCCGCAACTTTCTGTCAATCTACTGCCGCACCTTGTCACCAACTTGGCGGCAACTCTTGGAAAGTAACTCGGTTGGTGTCAACTTGTTCACCAAGTTGTCGGCAAAAGTTGCTCTGAAACTTTTTCACGGGCATATATAAATTTACCGAAATATAAAAATTCCGAAAGAAGTTATCTACCTTATCGACAAAAAATGAGAGTTTTAGAATAGAGTCAGATAATTCTAAGAGATGGCGCAACAGGTATACCTATGATATTCGAAAAGGAATTTTTACAGCAAGAAAATACATGTCTCGGACCATCGGGGTTAATACGACTTATTTTTTTCTCAGGTATCACTCGGGTAAAACAATGAAAGTACCCGTTTTTATTCTTAGAAAAACGGGTTACTAAAATACTTATTCGTAAAATAATTGAAGTAGACTACGCTTCAGGAAGGTCCAAAACTAATTGGTCGCAAACTATAAGGGTCGTAACTAATTTTTTTTTTCCACGGATAATTCGGATAGAACAATAAAAGTACCCGTTTTTATTTTTATAAAAACGGGTAGCCAAAATCCTAATTGATTAATGGAAAAAAATGTCTCCGTTCTCTGGAGATCAGAAAGATACTTGTCTTGGCCCGTCAGGGTCATTACTTTTTTTTTTCTTCCAGGCATCACTCGGGTAGAACAGTCAAAGTACCCGTTTTTATATTTAAAAAACGGGAAGCCAAAGTACTTATCAATTACATGACAATAAATTTCTTCGATCCCGAAAAGTCAGAAAAATACTTGTCTCGGTCCGCAAGGGGTATTACTACTTATTTTTTTCCTAGGTATCACTCGGGCAGAAGAAATAAAGGACCCGTTTTTAATTTCAGAAAACGGGAAGCCAAAATCCTTACTAATTAATGGAAAAAATATCTCCTTTCCCGAAAGTTCAGAAACCGATTTATCTTAGCTGATAGAAGTCGATACTAATTTTTTTTTCCTCAGGGATCTTTCGGGTAGAACAATCAAAGTACCCGTTTTTATTTTCAGGAAACGGGAAGCCACAATCCTTACGAATTAATAGAAAAAGAATGTCTCCCTCCCCGAGAAGTCGGAATGATACTAGTCTTGGCCCGTCAGGGTCATTATTTTTGAGTTTTTTTTTTTTCCAGGTATCACTTGAGTAGAAAAATTAGAGAACCCGTTTTTATTGTTCTAAAAACGGGTAGCCAAAAAAATACGTATTTATTAATAGAAAAAAATGTCTTCCTTCCCGAAAGGTCTGGAAGCGATTGGTCTCGGCTTATAAAAGTCGATACTAATTTTTTTTCCCCAGCTATCACTCGGGTAGAACAATCAAAGTACCCGTTGTTATTCTTAGAAAAAACGGGTACTTAAAATACTTCTTAATTACACCATTAAAAACTTCTTCTTTTCCGAAAGTTCAGAAAGTGATTTGTCTTCGTTAATGAGACTCAATACTAATTTTTTTCCCTCAAAGTATCACTCGTGTAGAACAATCAAAGTACCCGTTTTTATTTTTAAAAAACGGAAAGCCAAAATACTTATCAATTACATGACAATAAATTTCTTCAATCCCGAAAGGTTAAAAAAATACTTATCTCGGTCCGCAAAGGTTATTACTACTTATTTTTTTCCTAGGTATCACTCGGGTAGAAGAAATCAAGGACCCGTTTTTATTTTCAGAAAACGGAAAGCCACAACCCTTACTAATTAATCGAAGAAAAATGTCTCCCTCACCGAGAAGTCAGAATGACACTAGTCTTGGCCCGTCAGGGTCATTATTTTTGTTTTTTTTTTTTTTTTTTTTTTTTCCCAGGTATCACTTGAGTAAAAAAATTAAAGAACCCGTTTTTATTTTTATAAAAACAAGTAGCCAAAATATATATTTATGAATTGAAAAAAAATTTCTTCCTACCTGAAAGGTTTGGAAGCGATTAGTGTCGGCTCATAACAGTCGATACTAATTTTTTTTTCCCATGGATCACTGGGGTACGAGAATCAAAGTACCCGTTTTTATTTTCAGAAAACGGGAAGTCAAAATACTTACTAATGAAGAATATCGCGCTCTTCGAGAAGTCAGAATGATACTATTCTTGGCCCGTTAGGGTCATTATTTTTGTGTTTTTTTTTTCCCCGGGTATTACTCGAGTAGAAAAATTAGAGCACCCGTTTTTATTTTTATAAAAACGGGTAGCCAAAATACATATTTATTAATAGAAAAAAAATTTCTTCCTTCCCGAAAGATCTGAAAGCGATTGGTCTCGGCTCATAAGAGTCGATACTAATTATTTTTTTCCCCATGGATCACTCAGGTAAATTAATCAAAGTACCTTTTTTTATTTTTTAAAAAAACCAGTACCGAAAATCCTTATAAATTACATGACAAAAAAATTCTTGCTTCCCGAAAGCTCAGAAAGTTACTTGTCTTAGCTTATAAAGGTTATTACTACTTGATTTTTTTCCCGGGGATCACTCGAGGAGAAGAATCAAAGTACCCGTTTTCTCTTTAGAAAAAACGGGTACCGAAAATACTTATCAATTACACCATTAAAAATTTCATCTTTTCCGAAAGCTCAAAAAGTGATTTGTCTTGGTTAATTAGACTCAATACTAATTTTTTTTCCCCATAGTATCACTCGGGTAGAACAATTAAAGTACCCCTTTTTATTTTTAAAAAACAGGAAGCCAAAATACTTATCAATTACATGAAAATAAATTCCTTCAATCCCGAAAGATTAGAAAAATACTCGTCTCGGTCCACAAAGGTTAGTACTCCTTACTTTTTTTCCTAGGTATCACTTGGGCAGAAGGAATAAAGTACCCGTTTTTATTTTCAGAAAACGGGAAGCCAAAATGCTTACCAATTAATGGAAAAAAAATATCTTTTTCCCCCAAAAAGTCAGAAACCGATTGGTCTCGGCTCATAATTGTCGATACTTATTTTTTTTTTCCCATGGATCACTGGGGTACGAGAATCGCGCACCCGTTTTTATTTTCAGAAAACGGGAGGTCAAAATACTTAGTAATGACAGAATGAAAATTTCCCTCTTTCCTGAAAGTGTCAGAAAGCGTTTTATATCTTGGTTATTGTTAGTAAATACTAATTTTTTCCCCAAGATAGAATCACTGGGGTAAGTGGAATCAAGTACCCGTTTTCCTTTTTCAGAAAACGGGAAACCAAAATCCTTACTAATTTATAGAAGATGATAAATATCTTCTCTTTTCCTCAAAGCGTCAGACAGCTTCGTCTCTTGAAACCCCTCAGAGTAATTATTATCTTTTTCCCTCGGGTACTAATTACTTTTCCGCATGAATCACTCAGGTAAATTAATCAAAGTACCTTTTTTATTTTTAAAAACCAGTACCCTGAAAATCCTTTATAAATTACACATGACAACAAAAAATTTTTTGCTTCCCTGAAAGCTCACAAAGTTACTTGTCTTAGCTTATAAAGCTGTTGCTACTACTTGATTTTTTTCCTGGGAATCACTCGAGGAGAAGAATCAAAGTACCCGTTTTCTTTTTAGAAAAAACGGGTACCGAAAATACTTATCAATTACACTATTAAAAATTCTTTTCTCTTCCCCGAAAGCCTCAAAAGTTATTTGTCTTGGTTAATTAGACTCAATACTAATTTTTTTCCCTCAGTATCACTTCGGGTAGAACAATTAAAAGTGTAACCTTTTATTTTTCAAAACAGGAAGTCAAAATAATACTTACTCGGCTCACATGAAAATAAATTCCTTCAATCCCGAAAGATTAGAAAAATACTCGTCTCGGTCCACAAGGGTTATTACTACTTATTTTTTTCCTAGGTATCACTCGGGCAGAAGAAATAAAGTACCCGTTTTTAATTTCAGAGAACGGGTAGCCAAAATCCTTACTAAATAATGGAAAAAAGATCTATCTATCTATCTATCTATCTATCTATCTATCTATCTATCTATCTATCTATCTATCTATCTATCTATCTATCTATCTATTCATTCATCTATTCATCTATCTATATTCATCTATCTATCTATCTATCTATCTA
>NW_025404559.1:0-4034 GCF_020080835.1 Cotesia glomerata
TATATATATATGGAGGGGGGCAAAATGGGGTATCCTTAAAATTTTGTAAAAAAATTTTTTCTCCAAAAGCTCTTTTTCAGGGCTTTCTAAAATATATTCCCAACGTCATTTCCCACACCAGAGAAAAAAAATTTTTTTAATTAAAACAAAGTGTAATTTTTTTAATTCAAATTTTGTTAAAAATTATTCGTCACCAACACAAAATATTTGTGTGTTACTGACTGTTTTACATATTACCGATGTTAATTCTCCATACTCTAGAGTGTAATTTTCTACACACAGTATTTATCTTTACACATTGACGAAAAATTTTTTAAGCGTAGTAATTTTTATCGTCATTGTGCATCATAATAAATTTTTTTTCATATCAAATAGTTATTTTTCTAAATTTTTAAGCTCTCGCGTTACAAATAAATGATTGAAAAAAAAAATCGGGAAGTCATTGGTTTCATACCAGTTTTTGAAAATCAATTTCTAATCTGATCTCCATGGTCTTGCTCCCCTAGGAAGTATCTCTTAATATTTCTACGAGGATTTTTATCAGCGTGTGTGTGTGTGTGTGAGTGTAAACCTCTCATAACTTTTGAGCGACTCCACTGATTTGAACGACAATCGCGTCATTCGATAAGGTTCAGCGAAACTTAGACTTCTTCATAAATTTAAAATAACTTTTTTCTTTTAACAGCTTTTAAACAGATGTAACGATCAATTCCAAAATCCAATCAGCTCTTTAATTTAAAAAACGACGTTGATTGCTGTAAACCGCATCAAAATCGGGTGATGTGTTGAAGAGAAATCGTACACTAACTATTTTAAAAAAGTGTCTCTTTCAAATAACATCGAATTTATTCTCGGATTATTTTTAATGTCATAATTTAACTATCAATGCTCAGAAAACTGAGTCAGGGGCCGCCAATTTCTTCTAAATGATTTGGTGCGCTTGTGAGATATTTAATTTAAATTAAAAAGTAAGATCTTCAGGCCTACAAAATTATTCAACTTGAAAAAATTTTACTGAATTTCTAAACCAAGAGAGTGCAAAAAAATTACGAATCTTTTTTTTCGTGCTATTACTTTGAATTGCGTGAGAACTATGAGTCTAAAAAATTTTTCACCGGGAGATTCAAAAACTAGAATTTTCTCAAGAGAACTCTTTTTTTTATCTTGATATTATTTTTACTCAAGCGAAACCCGTCAAAAATTACTACAAGTTTTAAAATTTTTTTTGCTACCTCAATTTTTGTTAGGAGTATATTGCTCCAACTAACAATGTCTCTTTTTTAGGAGATTTGTTCCTCTCTCTGGGTTCTTTTGTAGACTTATCGATAAGAAAATGTTATTTTTTTAACGATATTTCATTTTCGGATAATAAAATTTTTTTTCTTACTTTTTCAGGGGGTACCCCATTTTGCCCGCAAAAAAAAAAAATTTTTTTTTCTACGGCAACTTGAAATTTGATTATTTTCCTTCAATTACGACTGAAAACGAGAAAAATCAGCGTATTTAAGTCCTTAAAATCATAACGATTTCTTAAGTACCCCATTTTGCCCCCCTCCCCCCTCCCCTATATATATTATATATATATTAGAGTGGTCTAAAAAAAACATTTTTATTTTTTTTTTCAAGTGCTGCTGTCTTAAAGCTTCTCTAAGGTATAAAAAAAATTCTCTCCAAAGCGCAACCTGATATCTCAATTCTTCATGAAGCTCAATGAATTTTTTATTTTCCACATTTAAATAACACGTAAAAAAATTTTATTTACGTTTTCATTCGGTAAAACTACGAAAAAAATTTTTTTTTGTATTTTTCGTCAATTTCTCTTATAGGAAATTTAATTCTCTACAAAAAGTACTGACTCGTAATCCTAACAAGTAAAAGTTATTAAGCTTTAAATACTCGCAATAAAAAGAAAATTTATTCGGAAATATGATTTTAGAATCCACGTTATATCACATTTTCTGTTTCAAAATATTTGATTATGTAATTTATATTTTTCCTTAAAAGCATGGTATACAGTCTGATATCGATGAGTCAGTCTGGACCAGTGACAACAAATGACAAGTGAATATATCGGTTTGTTTATTTGAAGCACATGTAAAATGCACTGAAAGGAGCTCCTTCAAATTTAGATCAAATTTAGATATAATTGACAGACTAAATATAGATGAATTAAGTAAGGAATTTTACGGAAATAAAATAATTTGTTGTCAACAAAAAAAAAAAAGTTATTTTTTGACTTTTTAATAATTTTTCGTTTTTAAAGCCCTGTAATTATTTTTCCTATGTATTTTAGCGAAAAAATGAAAGAGACTTTTTGTAGAGAATTTAATTTCCTACAAGATAACGAAAGGGAAATTTGAAAAAAATTTTTTTTGACGATTTACAATGAAAATACAGAAAAAAGTTTTTTTTCAATGTATTTTAAATGGGAAAGGGGACCCCCGATGAGCCAGCTCAATTTTCAAGATATCAGGCTCATCTTTTAGGAGGTTTTTTTGTCTAACAAAGAAGCTTTTTAGATGTATTTACTCAAAAAAAAAAGTTTTTTTTGATACTGATGCAGTCCTAATATAATATACCATATATATCCACAGATTCGGTAGAATCTGGCGCCAAGGTCCGTTCCATGAAATCCCGTTGTAAACGGAGCATGAGACTACCGACTGTGTTTGCACAATGTAAGCAGAACGGTATTTCGAGGTTGCAAAATTTTTATTTAATTATATGGTTCTCCTTTTTCCAAAATGATATATAATAAAAGTAATTTATACTTTATTTTACTGATAATGAGTAATTATAATCAATTATAACGCCATTTACTTAAAATTATTAAATTTTATCCAGCACAAACTATAGTAAGCCCAGAAATTTCGATCCTGACTTTTTATTCGATGGAGAATGGTGACCGCCACAGACTAGATAAAATGAATATGTGTAGTAATCCTTTTCTATAAACACGCAACTACAGTAAAAAAGTGATTCATAGCTTGCGTCTATGGCTCAGGGTTACTGGAATTATTTCTACATAAACTGTAGCTTCAACGAGATAGCTCACTAAAGTTAGCACCCCAGAGTTTTTTAATCCACAGATTCAGTAGAATCTGGCGCCATGGTCCGTTCAATATATATACCAAATAAGCAAGAACGGTTTTGAGGGTTACAAATTTTTTTTTCAAATTTGTTTTTGATTTTTTATATGATATTTTATAATAGTAGTTCATGCTTTTGATTACGCGTATTACTTGATTATTATCAATTATCTTTATAATTTCTATTTAAAATTATTAAAAATAATCAGCACAAACTATAACTGACCCAGATTTTTAGATTTTAACTTTTTCTTGTGTAAAAAGCGGACGGCCAGAGACTAAATAATATAAGGATGCATGCTAATCTTATAATAGATGAGAAACTACAGCGAAAAAAAGATATTTGACAGCTTGCAATTACACATAGGCAACGCAAAGGAATAACTTTTATATGAACTATAGCTTAAAGAGGATAGGTTGCCACCGGAAATGTATTAAATTAAAATTGTCAATTTTATTATAATTACAAAAATACTGAAATCCGAACAAAAACAGTTTCACTGTAAAAAAATCACGCCAAGTCCACGTTCCTTAAGACTTCTAAGAAAAAAATTTTATTTCTTTACAAAAAGATATAAAATAAAATTTAAAAATCCAAGTAACCGATATGGTGGTATATGATTTTCGGAAATTAAAAAAATTTTGTTGTAAATTTAAAAAGTAAAACAAACAACTTTGGAACGTACTTGGTGTGCGTCATTGTGTACTTCAATTTTTTTAAAAGTCCTAGTAGATAGATTTTAGGAATTTCATAAAAAGTGAAATTTTTTCGCAACCACGCACACTAAATACGTTCCAAAGTTGTTTCTTTTAATTTACAAATTTACAACAAAATTTTTTAATTTCCGAAAGTCATATACAACCATATCGGTTGCTTGGATTTTTGGTTATATTTTTGTAAAGAAATAAAATTTTTTCTCTTTATAATCTTATGAACGTGGACTT
>NW_025404560.1:0-4031 GCF_020080835.1 Cotesia glomerata
ATTTCGATTCGCATCGTATCAATATCATGATTAAGTGCTTTCATTGAGACAGAATTCATATTTTCATAACTTTTAATCGAAATTTTATGCACATTTTAAAATCAAAAAGCTAGTTGACTTTTTTCGACACAATCACAAGTGCATAAATATATGAAGGGGCCCGGTGGTCTAGCGGCCTAAAATCTAAGCTATTTCAAAAATTGATTCTATATGAAGGTAATGACTAATGCTTTCAAGTTTTATTACACTTATTCTATTAGTTATCAACAACACGAAAATGAAAATGAAAACAAAAAAAAATTTTTTTTTTAAATTAGAATAGTGGCGCTGAAGTCCCCCTTTCAAAAAAAAAAATTGACCTGACTGGTGCGTGTTGATTGTCCTTTCTCGATCTGAAATAAAAATAATTGACAGATTTTTATTCAGTATAAGTAGTATCGTCGGAACTAAAATAAAAAATATTCAATAAAATAGCGCGTAGTTAAAAGAATTTTTTGAAAACGAATTTCAGATTCGTACTTTTAACTACGTGCCATTTTGTCAAATATTTTTTTTTTCATTCTAGTTCCGACGATAACTATACTTATTCTAATTAAAAATCTATCATTTATTTTTATTTCAGATCAGAGGGAGGTTCATTTTTTGGAGAGGGTAATTTCAGCGCTATTTTTCTAATTTAAAAAAAATTTTTTTTTCTGTTTTGATTTTGATTTTCGTGTAGTTGATAACTAATAGAATAAGTTTAATACAAATTTGAAAGCATTTTAGTCATTACCTTCATATAGAAATAAATTTTTAAAAAATAGCTTAAATTTTAGGCCGCTAGACCACCGGGTCCCCTTAAGATTTGTTTATACTGCAACGGGAAGATGCAGAGTAATTTTTTAATTCATGTTTTACGGAACTTTTATACACAAATTGTCATAGCAGTAATGTAGAAAAATTTATCTCAACAGTTTATAAGCTGTTGTATACAACGTCAAGAATAAACGCTTAATAAAAGCGTAATAAACACTCAATCATTGGCGTCATTGTCACTTCGCGTGCCTAAAGGTAAAAAGGGCTTATAGCTAAGGGTTAATAGGGATTTGTGCTGAAAGGGCGTATAAAAAATTTTGTTTGCCATTCGGTTTGAAATTGTCTGAAACGTTAAAATCTGTGAAAAAGTTGGTATCCTAAAGCTAAAAGGGCGTATATCTCAAGACATACGCCCTCTCAGCTTTAAGAAAAGTACTGCTTAAAGGTAAAATGGCGCCTAAAAAAATTGTAATTTTGATTTCAAATTGTGAATAATAGTTTTACAAGACAAGTTATACTAAAATTACAGCCTCATGTACAAAGTTTGATGTATAAAAATAGAAAATAAATCAATCAAAAACAAATTACGTAAAATTAAGTAATTTATTTAAAGTAAAAACTACGTAAATAATTAAGTCTCGCGTACTTTATTGTTTTTGATTATATTTTCTTTTTAACTTTAAAAATTGTATAGTCGAGATTTTATGCCGTTACTACCACAGAAAGTTTTTTCACATTTTTTAAACTACGGTATGTTCTTTTGTATTAGCTGGCCGAAAAAAAAAAATTATACGCCCTTTCACCTTTAGATCGCAAAATTTCAAAACTCTTAAAAGTAAAAGGGCGTATAATTAAAAAGAACACGCTCTTTACCGCTTTAATAATTTTTTTTTGCAATTTTAAGCGTAGAATGATGTCTAATACTACTCGATTGGCAATAAAAAAAAATTAAAGTCCTTTTTACCTTTGTAAAGGTAAAAGGACGCATAAACAATTATAAGCCCTTTTACCTTTAAGTACTCGACTTATAACATAAAGAGATTGAACAATTTAAATTAATAACCACGACGTTGCCCAACATCTTAATACGTTTTTACTAACAAAGAAAGTACCACTGATACCAAAGTTTTTTTAAAAAATATTACTTAGTATTCTCCTTTAATTCTTCAAAGAGCAATACTATGATATCTTTTAATACGATTTATGGAACTAATCCCTAAAAAATAATTGTGGCATTGGCTAAATTCGCAACCTTGTGACTTGTTCAAATGTGATTGTTTACAAAATAGTATGTTCCTTCAACAATTACAGTTAGATTATGTTGAAAAAATTCTATACCATTGTTATTTTCATGACTTCCAGTATGGATTCTCCTGAATCCTGAATCGTCCTCTTCAATCAGATTTATTCAAAGTACTGTAACTTTTAAGCTTCAACGTGTTTGTTTTCGGATTCCAGGAATTATCACTACTATCATCATCACGTAAAATTCGTCTTCTTCTGCATTGGCAGTACTTTCAGACATAATTGTACTATTATCGTCATCATTCGAGAATTTTCGTTCCTCAATTTGATCATTATTGATAGGTGGTTCTTCAACTTCATCATTTTTTTGAATGTCTTTAACCATATTGCCCTCATTCGAAACCTTTAAAGAATTTATTTATAGAATATTAGTAAAAAATATTAAATGAAACAAAACATTGTATAATTAATTTTATAACAAAATTTTGAGTCCTAGACTACACATACTTTATCTTCATGAATTCCGTTATTCTCTTGATATAATTGGATTAATTCGTCCACCTTTAACTTCTTCGATTTTGTTTTATTTTGTTTACTTTCCTAAAAAAAATAACAATCTTTTATATATAGTTTTTGTTCTACAAAGATTAAATAAATACTTTTCTAGATGATTTAGCCTTTGGCGATGTTTGATTGTTCTTCTTCCTCATCTGTAAATGATTCCAATTCTGAAGGATTTGTTATAAGGGGCTTTCGGAAACGCTTATTTTGATCAGTCTGCTGAATCTGTAATTAATTATTATTTATTTTAATATATTATTAATTACTAGACTACTTCTCGATCAGATTGTGATGCTTAAAAAAATTTTATAATTTTTCGTAAAGTTATATGATGCAGAAGCAATGTATCTCGGTAGAATAAAATATTTATTAGCTGTATATATTATAAATTACTCCCGGGTCATTCCATGCTAAATCTACTAATAATTGACATCGACCCTTTTTGATTTGGCTGAATTTTAGTTATAAGTTTTCTTTTATCATGCAACGAAGTTCTGCAAAAGGAAAAAAATTAAAAAAAATTTTTATCAAAGTTCTGAAGTAATCAATATTTCATTAATTTTACAGTTTTTCGATCGTTACTATTAAACATGTCGAAAACTATGATGGTTACAACAATGAAACTCAAAACTCGTTCTGACGAGGATACTTGAGGCTATAAGAAATAAATAATAGTTTAAAAAAACTAAAAACACGCTTTTTATAGAAAACCAAACTAAAAAATAGAAAATAAATTTAAATTAAGAATAGTGTTAAAAATTTCAATAAATATAAATTAATAATAGTGTAAATAAAAAAAATGTATTTTATTTTAAAAAAAGCGTGAGGTGCATGGTGTCAATAGTTATAAATATTTTATTTGACAGATATGAGTAGAGTGATTATCATTTTGGATAATATCTTAAAAAGCACCCCACGCTCTTTTAAAATAAAATACATTTTTTTTTTATTTACACTATTATTATTCTTATATTTCATTGAAATTTTTAACACTATTCTTTAATTTAAATTTATTTTCTATTTTTTAGTTTGGTTTTCTATAACTAAAGTTCAGCGTGTTTCTGGGGTTCTTTAAACTATTATTTATTTTTACTTTAGTTTGGCTTATTTATAAAAGCGTGATTTTTTAGTTTTTTAAACTATTATTTGTTGATTATCAAAAAATATTCAGGCGCGCAAATTACCTCACGGAGAGTTACATACTCGACATACTGACATACTGACATACAAGTGAAGCTAATAAAAAATAATTATTTATAAATATTATAAATACGGGGGAATCCCGTGAGTTCGATTTCGAGAGAGCGAGCCTGAGAAACGGCTGCCACCAGAACTGGGCGAAGTTGTCGCAGGCGCGCAGATTACCCACGGAGAGTTACTGACATACTGACAAACTGACATACAAGTGAAGCTAATATAAAGCGTGT
>NW_025404561.1:2500-4029 GCF_020080835.1 Cotesia glomerata
AAAATTCAAAAAAATAGTTTTATGAAAACTCCCATCAGATTTTTGAGCTCGGAGAGCTCAAAACTACATCGAAAATCGCGATTTTCGAGCTTCGAAGAGCTCGAAAACGTATTAAGTGCAATTTTGAGCGCGACTACGAAAGTATGGGAAGTTGCAGGGATGGCCTTCAGAGTCAACCGTTTTCCCTAATTTTTTACTTAACAAACGTAATGGTAAAATACTTTATTCAACTCTATGAAGCACAAAAGATTTATAGGTTATGTTTTAGATCTCGATATAAAAGAGCCGTATATATTTTATAAATTAGAACATACTCTAGTAAAACCGGTTGTAGGTAAAAGTTCCGTGTAATTATCATGCCCCAGGTTATCGATCGTATTGACGTATTAAAATTTCTGAAATCTTAATCGTTGTAATGGTAAATTTGGACAACATATAGAGAATATATCACCTTAAAATCATATAATTACATTAATTATAAGAGTATAAATAATATTTATGAAAAAAAAAATTTCTGCATTTTGTAAAATGTTGAAAATTTTTTTTCAACTAAATAAAAAAATAGAAAAAAATCGGCCCACTCTGGGATACACGGGGATAATTGTAGAATTGATTGAAGTTTTTGAAAAAAAAGCGCAATTGAGAATGACGAACTTCGAAAAATATCGATGGAGTATTAAATGATACTTCCATAGAAGCGATCATGTTAAATTTTTTTTTATTTATTTTTTCGAAAAATTCAATTAAAAAAAACAAAATTTTGAAAAAACAAACGTCCCGAAAGGTCAATTTTTGAGAGAGTTATGGCTATTTGAAAATAAAAGAGCCATTTTTTGAAAGTTTCATAACTTTTTGGGTTGGATAAAAAATTTGAAAAATTCTGAAAAACGTTCTTTCATCGAGTAGAAAAAGGTGCACTTTTCAGCGAAATCTAAAGGGGTAAGGTTTGCAAGTGGTCGATTTGGCATGGAATACCCCATATATATATAATAATTAGCTGTTTTATGCTTTTTGAGCTCTTCAAACTCCCAATTACAGCTTTTACACTTCTTTGCGATCTCTTCAAGCTCGAAAAATCTAGTAGTCGTTAAAAAAAATACGTTCAGCTTCACGCTACGAGAATTGAAAAGTTTCTGGAAATTGAGGTCCCAGGAAGCTTCCCCTGACTATTCCCGCGATGGTGTTTGTATATCTGTATGTATGTATGTTAGTGTATGTATAGTCATCATAGAATTTAAAAACTGCATCGAATAGCGCGTGAAAATCAGTTTTTCATTCAAACGTAATTGCAGTTTGAAAATTCTAATAACAGTGTATTATGAAACTCCCATCAGACTTTTTGAGCTCAAGGAACTCAAAGAAGTTTAGAACAGCTATCACTTTGAGCTTGGAAAGCTCAAAGCAACACATAACTCATATTCATGAGCTCGCAGAGCTCAAAAACATCATACGTGTAATTTTAAGAGCTTAGATTATAGAATGAGCGGGAAGTTGCAGGGATGGCCTTCAGGGTCAATCGTTTTTCTAAT
>NW_025404562.1:0-4027 GCF_020080835.1 Cotesia glomerata
TTTATAACCAGATTTTCCTGTTGTGACCATTTGTTGCTTGATACGGCCAATTTTATATTAGGCCATACATAAACATATTAGGTAATATCAAAGGGTCCCCTACATAGGCATATGAAAGACCATATGAAGCTATATGGTCTAATATGGCTATATATGCGCCATATAAACACATAAAAAAATTCTTTACGGAATCACCAAAAATTGTTTCACTCGTTGTATACAAAAGAATAACGATAAATTGGAATTAGGAAAACGGTTGACCCCAAAGGCCATCCTGCACGGAAAAAATTTCAGTTTTGGTGGTAAACCTAACTGTAGAGTTACTCACACCCCACATTGAAGCTTCATTGTTCGTTGTAGAGTTACAGTAACAAAATGCTATTTGGGGTTCTGATAACTCACTGTTGTAGAGCTCTCAGAGCTCTAAGCGATTGTTCTCAGAGCCAAACCAGCTAAACCAGACCCAACCCCAGCCATAGTTGGGAGCGCCTCTACGTTGCGCAGTAGTGGAGTGCGTTGACAGAGCCAACCTTTCTAAAATAACAAACAGAATTATTTTGTTACTGATCCATATTATTAAAATATATGAGGACAATTAAGCTTATAGTTTATTTATTTGACGGAAATAGTTTTTTTTTTAAACAAATTGAATTTCGTTAGAACAGTTTTGTGTTTATGGTTTTCAAGGTTCATCTGGCAGTGACTGTTAATTTAATTTATTAGTTGAATATATTGTGATAAGTAATAAGTTATCGGAATACATTAAAAAAGACCCCATTTTTAACACAAAATAAAAAATTTGTTTTTGTTTATTTATCTTTTTCTTGTGCATATACGGTAGTGATTTTATGTCTAATATTTATTGATATAATTAAGAAAATAAGATAATTTTGTGACGACCATATTTTTTATTTTACAAATAATCCTTTTATTTATTTGTAATATAAGTTCTATTATTATTTTATTTCTCATTATAATACTATCTCTTATTTGTCATATACAATTATTGTTCGCAATATAAATTCGTTCTGCTATTTATTAAATTATCAATGCTAAATCGTAAAAAATTATTAAACAGACTGCCGAAAATTTGTTATGGTCCCTCTCAGAACGATCCTGTAGAGTTATGAGAGGTAAATAACGTTGGCTAGCTCTCAGAGTTTCCTCAACGATGTAAGGAAGTTGCAGTGAGCCAAACGGTATTGTAACCATAAGCAAATTGCACGTTGAACCTTACTGGAACTTTTACAACTAACTAACTTTACTATAGAGTTCCTATAGCAAAATTTTTTCTCCGTGGTGCACCTTCCGCTACACTCCATATCTAAGCGCTCAACAATTCACCTTGTTATTTTTAAGCTTTTCAAGCTCAAAAATATAATTTTGTGTAATTTTGAGCCTCTCCAAGCCTCAAATAAATAGTCTGTTTTTGCTTTTGAGCTCCTCGAGGTTTCATAGAACACTATTTTTTGAGTTTTGAAACCGCAATAATCCTTCTGTTGAAATCGAATTAACCAATTTTCTCGCAGTTTACGGTATATAATACAAGTTTTTGATTTCTTTAGAAGAATCTTTAAGCAAACTAGTTTCAGACTAAAAATTTCATAGAAATTCTGAATAAAAAACATTTTTTCAATTTTTTCGACGATATCTCACGAACGAATCAACCGATTTTGACCGGGCTGGTGGCATACGACGTGGTTTTTTAAGGTTAAGAGCTGATTAGTTTTTGGAATCGATCGGTTCACCGTTTCAAAGATATTTCAAAAAATCGATTTTTTGGAGATTTTATTTTAGAGATTTCTCAAAATTCATCGACTCAAATTCTGTAAACTAGTATCAAAAATTCTAAGAACAAAAGAACTCTTTGGAACACCGCTAATTTTGATTGAATCGGATGATCTGTTCCAAAAGTTATGAGAGATTTACACACACACACACACACACACACACACAGACACACAAACACACAGAACACACACACACACACACACACACACACATACACACATGCAGACACGGTGATATCACCACGGGAATAGTCAGGGAAGCTTCCTAGGACCTCAAAACGTCGAGATCTGATGAAAACTCGATTTTCGAAAAACGGGGTAAAACAATAGCTTCACTGATAAGAAAATTTATGTTGACTCAAGAATATTTTTTGATCTAAGAATTTATTTTGGAAAATAAATGAATATTTTGCTTTAAGAATTTCTTGTCTTGATTTAGATTTTCTTGGCTTAAGAGCTATATTATCTTCAATCGATACATTTAAGTTTTTCAATCAAAATGACATTATCGTTTAAAAAACAGAATAATTCATCAAAAGTATATTTCAAAAACTAAATAGTTTTCAATTGTTATACCAAAAAAAAATTATTTCTTGGAAATAAGTAAATTAATGACTCAAAAAAAAGCTATTCTTAACACAAGTCGGTAACATCTTGAATCAATGTTATCGCTTATCTTGAACCAAGAGACAAAAATTGTTGAAAGAAATATATCTATATATATACAGGGTGTCCCAAAGTCACGGACGCCATTTCAGCATCTGATGAAAAAAATAATTCTGAGACGAAAAGTCCTTAGCCATTTTTCAATTAACCGCATAGATAATTAATTGATAATTAAAAATAACGTCTCTTTATTTGTTGAGAGAGCGCCAGTGTCCAGTAAGTATGTGCCAAACAAAGACGCAACTAACTGTATGACTAACTAGCTTCTATAGCTTCATAGCTAACGTAGTCACACATATTTACCCACATTCACACGTGCAACCGTCTTCGTTGAAACGCACTTGACTTGACACTAGCGCTCTCTCTAACGCATAAAGGACGTTATTTTAATTAATAATTAATTATCTATGCGTCTGATTAAAAAATGGCTAAGGACTTTTCGTCTCAGAATTATTTTTTTTTATCAGATGCTACAATGGCGTCCGTTACTTTTGGGACACCAATTCTGTATATATATATATATATAGCCATAGCATATATATATGATATATAGGTTATATATATGCATAATATATGTCTAAGAATGTAATGACATATATATATATATATATATATTATATCTATATATATATACTACTAGCTGTTACCTCGCCCGCTTCGCTGGGCGCTTTATAGAAATGCATTTTTTGGATCTAGACTCTGAAATTTAATTAGAGTATTGTTTTGACTCTGCAACAGATTCCAAATGAGTATTGAAAGTTTTAGTTAATGTCGCTATTGCAAGTCTCATAAGTAAAGTTGGAAGTCTGTCACTAGCTTCAAGTGCAGAAGAATTTTTGTCATTTAAAAATTTTCTCAGCGACATCAATTTTTTCATAGAAAAATAAACTTAACATGTTTTTACATACCCAGTGTTTGGAAAATGCATTCATTTTAATCAGTAACATTCCCTCGATCCCGTAATAAGAACAATTTATAAGTTATGTAATCAGCAAAAATAACATGTATGTGTAAAATTCTAAGTTCGTTGACCGAATTGCTACATATAATGTTAAGTTTTGGAAACTTCTTACAATGACTTTTTCCCGTTGGTAAAGACACGTTTGTTGCAAGGAAATTTTGTAGCAAATGTTACATTGAAAGGCACCAATAGACAGGGTCTAAATTTTATGTTTCAAAAGTCCCTGGATTGATGAAGCAACAACATTTTCAGTAGATTTCATAGATATCTAACTATTTTTTAACTCTTGAGAGCCAATTTTACCATAACCAAACAGCCACGATCAGCATATAGAAATATAAATTTTCAACACTTAGTTCACCAGACATAATTAGCTTCTTTCTTTAACTTTTTTTAAATGACGTGAAATCAATCAAATATTAAGGTAATGTAATAAAAACAAAAGAAAATCGTATTAAAAACAAATGAATGAAAATGAGTCTTTTGTTTTTATTAGCGGAGAAAAAATGTATATAAAATTAATCGTAAAAAATGAGAAAGGGGTTGATAAAATCAAAAAATAAGTAGCCTATAACCATATATGAAAAATTCTGCGTCAAAGGTAACAGTC
>NW_025404563.1:0-4025 GCF_020080835.1 Cotesia glomerata
ATATGAAAAATTCATGTGGGTACTCAAATAAAAGCATGTCTTGATAGGTGTAACATCAAAAAATAAGCTTATATCTTTAAAAAATATTATTAGTTGATAAAATAATATGTAATTTCTTAGTATTGACATTTTGGAAGATAAAAAGCTCATTCGATGTTACACTGAGTCAGATCTTTCATTTGAGTATCCACTACGCATTTTGATACATATTTTGTATATTATAATATTTAATATATTTGTGTTATATATAAAATATATAAGAAATGCATGAGGGTAATCAAATGAAAGGCCTTGATGAGGATACTGTCGAAATGAGCCTACATCTTTACAAATATCATTAGTTGACAAAATAATATAGGTTCTTAATTCTTGACATTTTTGAAATATAATCTCATCTTGATGTTAGATTTCGTCGAGACCTTTTCGTTTCAGCACCCACATGTATTTTTTCATATATATTTTGTATATATGATATTTGTTATATTTGAGACATATATAAAATATATAAAAATGCATGTGGCAGTACTCAAATGAAAGGCCTTGATGGAGTATACTATCGAAATGAGCTTATATCTTTAAAATGTCAATAGTTCATAAAATACAAGGTCATTTCTTAATTATGTAATCTAAAAGTAATATCGAATGCAGCCTATATTATAATAAACTGACTAGGTAGAAGTACTTTGTTTTCTGGCCATCTTAGGGCCATTTTTGCCTATGGATATTTTAGTTAATTTGTAAAAATTTAACTATTCAAGTAGAATTTTTATAGAATTTATAAATTAGAAGATTTATACAAATTGAGATTCATAGTCTTGCGCTTATAGAATTATTTATACAATAATTTGGAAATAAAGTGGTCCAAAAAGGTACACTGGCCACAAACGGCTTATTTACTTCTATTCTATAATTGAGAATGATAATGAAACCTTGAAAAGGCACAAATTCAGAAATCAAAAAACCTTTGCAATTACTAAATTTCACTAAAAAAAAAAACCGATTTTATCATATGACTATCCTGAGAGGAAGAGAATCTTTTTCTTATTCTCTTTAATGATATAGATTGCTTTTAAAGAAATTATTCCGATCCTGACTTGTTGAATTAAATTGATGTATTGTAATCCGAGGACCAAGGGATCATGAAAACTCAAGTTAATACTAGATTTTTATTTTTCGCATCGTTTCGGAGTTTATTACTCCTTATTCAGGCGTCATAAAAGATTTATGTATTAACCCCGTCAACAAAACAATAAATGCTGCTTTTGTTGTTTCCATCGTAGTCTACAAATATCTAGTCAATAACACGAGTTTTACAAAAATATATTTATTATTTTTAAAAAGTTTTTTAGTTAAACACACAGCCTCCTATCAGGTCGAATGTCAACAATTTAATGACGCCTGAAGAAGGAGTAATAAACTCCGAAACGTTGCGAGAAAACTAAAAAAATGCCATTCGGCCTCACCCGAAATGGAAGGTAGATTTCATGTGATATGAGATTTTCTTTATTCTTGTTATTTAATTTTGTTGAATAGAAAATGTTTTGTATGTAATTTTTAAATTTTCAAACTCCGCAATAACTTTTTAAAGCGAGTTAACCGGATTATCACGTAGTTGACAACAGTCGATGCAGTTTTTTTGAATTCCTATGATGAATTTCAAACCGTGAATTGATCAGATAAAAAATTTCAGAATTTGGTTTAAAAACCGCTTTTTCGATTTTTTTTCGTCAACGATATCTCACAAACAGAATCAAGCGATTTTTGACTGGTCTGGCGGCGATCGACGGTAGTTTTTATGTTAAAACTGATTAGTTTTTGAAATCGGTCGGTAAAAGCTGTTTAAAAGTCATTCTAAAAAACGACATTTGAAAAAAGTTTTCATTATTTAAAAATTTTTTGAATAGCCCATAAAATTAATAAAAATCTTCATAAAGTGTAAGTGTTATAGGTCCAAATTAAACGTAATATAATCCAGCTTCACCATAAAGTTTTCCAGAAATAGAATTCTTTTCTGCCAGTCAAAAGTTATTCACGGTTAAAGTTACAAAACTTGAAATTTACAAAATTTTGAAAATTTTAAATGGCCGCCATTTCTAAACTAATTAACCGATTTTGCTCATCTTCGAACTACGACCTCGGTAATTACCCAAAAGAATATGTGTACCAAGTTTCATCAAGATCGGTTGAAAACTTTTTCGAGATATTTTGATGACAAAGGCTGGTTATATTACATATATATATATTAAGGGTGTGCCAAAAATGTAACTCCGTGGAGACACTTTTTTTAAATTGAAATTTTTGAGTTCCGCTTTTAACAAGGGCTGCGTTTGGGCATTTCCTGAGATATTTTTTGGTGTGAGACGATGTATTTGATTTTCATAGAATTTTTTAACAGAAGCTTAGTTTGGGCATTTCCGATGAAAATTCAAAAATTTGGCCGGAAGTGCCCAATTAAATCTCCCTGTCAAAATTCTTTGAAATAATCAAATGAATCACTCTCGCAGAAATATCTCAGGAAATGCTCGCTAACTGATGTTAAAAGTAAGAACAAAAAGATCAATTACAAAGAGTTCTCTGACACAGCTATGCTACATGATATATATATTAGGGTGTGTCAATTTTAGGCGACTTTTTTTTCAACGAAAAACAGACTGAAAACTTGCATGAAGGGTGAGAACAGAGGCCTGTTCAAAGCCCGGAGCTCTTAATATTAATATTTAGAGGTGTCTGTCCTCTAATTTTTTCATTTTCCCATTTTAAATAACATAGGAAAAAAAATTCTTTTACACGCTTTTATATTAGCTTCACTTGTATGTCAGTTTGTTTGTCAGTTTGTCAGTATGTCAGTAACTCTCCGTGGGTAATCTGCGCGCCACGGCCAGCAGTTCTGGTAGCCGTTTCTCAGGCTCGCTCTCCGAAATCATTCCCTGATTTATATTTATAATATTTATAAATAATTATTTTTCATCAGCTTCACTTGTATGACAGTATGTCAGTATGTCATTATGTAACTCTCAAATGGTAATTTGCGCGCCTGAATATTTTTGATAATCAACAAATAATAGTTTAAAAACTAAAAAATCACGCTTTTATAAATAAACCAAACTAAAGTAAAAATAAATAATAGTTTAAAAACCAAAAACACGCTTTTTATAGAAAACCAAACTAAAAATAGAAAATAAATTCGCAATTAAAATTAGTGTTAAAAATTTCAATAAATATAAATTAATAATAGTGTAAATAAAAATGTATTTTATTTTAAAAAGCGTGGGTGCTGTTTAAGATATTATCAAAATGATAATCACTCTACTCATATCTGTCAATAAAATATTTATAACTATTGACACCATGCACCTCACGCTTTTT
The DNA here is from genome assembly GCF_020080835.1 of Cotesia glomerata. Taxonomy (NCBI): domain Eukaryota; kingdom Metazoa; phylum Arthropoda; class Insecta; order Hymenoptera; family Braconidae; genus Cotesia; species Cotesia glomerata. The sequence continues at coordinate 3,367 of NW_025404563.1, forward strand.
TAAAATAAAATACATTTTTTTATTTACACTATTATTAATTTATATTTATTGAAATTTTTAACACTATTCTTAATTTAAATTTATTTTCTATTTTTTTAGTTTGGTTTTCTATAAAAGCGTGATTGTTTAGTTTTCTAGCTCGGCATTACGCACCTCGCTTGTAGTTTTCTAGCTCGGCCTGCGCACCTCATATATATAAGTCAATAGCATATTAGCGAGGGAAATTCAACGCTCTACAAAGGTCTCTTACACTTTAACATCATAAGAACAGCCGTTCTAAAGTTATTCAGACGTAAACTTCCTAAATGTATGAAAATTTCGATTATTCAAGTATTAAACTGATACAAATTAATTTATTACTGTCTTAAAAATTATTTTATATGGATAATTGGTTCTGATGCGTAATATTTTCATAAAGCTAAAAAAACTACTCATGTATCAAATTTTTTTCTTCTTTATTTCATTTACTGTAAGAAAATCATGATCCAGAGTTGAATGAATTAAATTTTTGAAAAAGTTTCACGGAATTAACAATTTATTACTCTACACGGAGAGAGAAAAGATAAGTTTGGAAAATCAGAAAGAGTGCAGTCTCATAACGCTCATTTATCAACAAAAAATCTGGAAAACGGTTGACCCCTAAAGGCCATCCCTGCAAC
>NW_025404564.1:0-4023 GCF_020080835.1 Cotesia glomerata
TAGGAATCTTTCATTTGTCATGAGGAGATCATCTCAAAAACGGGATTCCGTACTCTACCTCCGATAGGGATTGTGGGGTGGGTGTTAAAATCTAAAATTTTAACCTCCAAACTGTAACTTCTGTAGATTCTACATTTGGTAGGAATCTTCATGTACGATGTCAAGTTCAGCTGAGAATGGATTTTCTCGAATTCTAACCCCAAAAGGGATTGTGGGGGCGTTAACAATGAAAATTTCTCATTTCCAATCGATAGTTTTTATGGACTCGAAGTTTTGTTGAAATCTTTTATTTGTAATGTAGAAATAATCTCGAATAGGATTTTACGAAATTCCTTCCCCACATAGGAGTACGGGAGTGATAATTGTCTGAAAATTCATATTATTCAAATAGAGTTTCTATAAATATAAAATTTGATAGAATCTCGAGAGAAACAGGCAAATACCGGGATGGCTTCCAAGGTCAATGGTTTTAAATATTTTTTTTTCTTAATAGTGATATTTTCTCACAACAATCATCTCTTTGGCAGCGGCAAAAAAGTCATTGTAACGTTTCCAAAATTTAACATTACATGTAGCTATTCAGTCAACGGACTTAGAATTTTACATAATTTTATTTTTGCTGATCAAATAACCGATGAATTGTTCTTATTACGGGATCGCGAAAATGTAACAGATTAAAAGCATTACATTTTCTAAGCACATGAGATATAGAAAAGAAATTTGGCTACTCATTTTAAAAAAATTCGTAAAAAACAAGTACAAATAATTTTCTATGTATAATTGATATTACGGAAGAAATTTAATTAACGGCCAAATTTGTCGCAATTTAAGCTAGGCAGATTTCAACTTCACTTATGAGACCTGCAATTACTTTAACTAAAACTATCAATGCTCATTTCAAAATTTTTTTCTTCGTGTCAATTAATATTCATTTTTGGAAGAAAGCCACGGGAATGTTATAGTGATTGCACATTGAAAGTTACAATGAATTTTAGCTAGAATAATCACATGGATAAAAGATACAGGCCAATTTGATGGAATTTGGAATCTGAGCAAGTCAAAACAATACTCCAATTAAATTTCAAGTCTAGATCTGAAAATACAATTCTATAAAGCGCCCAGCGGAGCGGGCGGGTAACAGCTAGTAATCATATATAGCCCTAGATAACTCAGGTCTAATCGGATCTAATTATATATAGATTATATATCATCATATATAGACCTAGATAACTCAGATCTGATTATATATAGACTTATATAAAATATACATACAATATATTAATCTATATATGATTATATATATTTTATATAAAAATTTAGATATAATCATATATAATTATATATAATTCTATATATTCAATATATAATCATATATAATTATATATAATTCTATATATTCAATATATAATCATATATAATTATATATAATTCTATATATTCAATATATAATCATATATAAATATATATGATTAGGCAAATTCATTTTTTCCCGGGCCGTCAAACTTACGGTTCTCGAGTTATCACGATTTAAACAATTAAATTTTTATTAACAATTGTTTGCATCATTTGTCAACAAATTGAATACGATATTCGTAATTCTTGATCCAAAATACATAAGAATTCGTTGGGTTTTTCCATGGACATAAAATGTACACGGGCTTCCCTCTTTAGTCGATGGACTATTTTGAGTCCAAATTTTATTTCCAAATTTTTTCTTTTTGCACTTTTTCCAAATTTTATTTCTTTTTGCACTGAGAAAACAGTTTGTTTGGCTCAAACGCGCCGATTTATTTGAAATAAATTAAAAATATATATTTAATGTTAACAAATTTCTTTTATTGAAATATATATTACTTTAAATCAAATACTACCTCGTTTTGGTTTATTTAACTGAATCAACTCATTTATTTCATTTAAATAAAGATTTGTTAACTATTAACAAATCTCACTTTAAGTAAATTACGCTTGGTGTCGCTACGGTCGCCACTGTTATTTCTCGACGTGATTTCCCTGAAAGCCAAGTCGGTCGCAACTTTCCGTCGATTTACTGCCGCAACTTGTCACCAAGTTGGCAGCAAGTCTTGGAAATGAACTCGGTTGTTCACCAAGTTGTCGGCAAAAATTGCTTTCGAAACTCTTTCGCACCAAGTTGACGACAAGTTTCTCAAGAAATTTGGTGACATATTGCGGCAGTAGATTGGTCTTGTTTTTCCCAGAAACTTGTAGCCAACTTGACGCCAACAGTTACAAATTCGGAAGTTGACCGCAAGTTGTCGCTAAGTTGGTGGCAACTATCTGACACCAACTTGGTTGGTCTGAAACTGTGGCTATCAGGGATTGTAAAAAATAAATAATGAAAATTAACTCAGTTTACAAATGTATTTTATTTAATTTTTGTAGAAATAAATAAAATAAAAAAAAATATACATATATGCTTAGACACATATGTATTGAAATAGTTAACTATAATAGACATTAATAATTATGATGCTGAAGTTAGCAGACCGCTGTTAATTTTTTAAATTTTTATTACAGATCAACGATAAAAAACATATTTTAATGCACTTGTAATTTTTTTTTAATTTTTTGACGTGGAACTTTTTAATTAAAATTTATTCGTGATAATTTTATTATTATAAAAGTCCTAAAAATTGACAGATGTTTGTTAATTTATGAAAATTAAGTTAGCCGTTGTAGGAAGTTATGAATAGGATTAATAATAAAAAAAGTGAAAAACAATATTATTATCCACATAGAGTGATTCAAATAGAATCTTTATTTAAAAAGGAATCGTATCGAGAGAAGTGTCGTTACTTGACAGAGTTTAGTCGCTGACTGACTATAATGTTAAAAACTATTTTATTGTGAGGTCTAACCCTCTGTATTGTCCTTAGTAAAACACATGTTTTTCTTCTTAACTAAAACCGTAATATTTGGTTGTACTGTACAGTGTAAAATAGAGAGTCCTTTGTACAACTCAAGTACCTAAGGTCATAAAATCAAGCCTATACAGGCTTTCTTATTCTAGCTGCACAAATGTGCCTTAAATGTGTTTTTCACATTTAAAAACTAATAAAAGAAAATACGTTATTTTTCTAAAATAAATATTTCTAAGAACTTAATATCTAAAATATAAAACTAAAAGTTTGTAACTGGAATTTATTTTTGCTCAGAAAATCCAACAGCCGTCATCTAAAAATTTTTAGAATTTTTTTTATTGAAAAAATTGTCACAAAAGAAATTTTTTTAAAAAACTTCATTCGTAAAAAACTTGAAAAATTATAAGTGCAATTTTAAAAAAATATTTTCTAGATCTAATTTAATAAACAAAAAAAAAAATTAAAAATTAAAAACGTCGACTAACTTTATAGTATTATTGTTAATTTCAGTATAATTAATAATTCCAAAAGAATTGCCCAATTAACCCCAAACGTTCGATATGTCTACTTTTACTACTTTCCTAACCTAAAACTAAAAATCATTGCTTTGAGTATATTCAAACATACCATTTATTTATAGTTAACAAATCTGATTTGGTTGAAATATATCATTGTTAGCACCAAAGAAATATTTGTTAACTATAAAAAAATCTGGATTTCATTCAAATATACTGTAACTTTGTCTCAAATAAATCAATTTATTTGTATCAAAGAAATATTTCTTGTGATATTTAAATAAGAGATTTTTTTATAGTTAACGACCCTCATTTCATTTAAATGAATTGTTTTCTCAGTGTGGCGATCAACTTGGTTTTTTTATGTTAAAAGCTGATTAAATTTTGGTATCGATCAGTAAAGCCGTTTGGAAATTATTCTAAAAAAACCACATTTAAAAAAATTTTTTTTTTAGTTTTTTTGAGATTTCTCAAAATCCACCTGTTCGAATCGGCCAAAACTATATTCAAAATCTAAGTCTGGCCAAGCCTTTTCGAATGGTGCCAACCGCGATGAAATCGGTCAAGCCGTTCAGAAAATAATAGAGGCCACACACACACACACACACACACACACACACACACACACA
>NW_025404565.1:0-4020 GCF_020080835.1 Cotesia glomerata
ATATATATATATATATATATTCATAAATTTATAAGATTTTTTATTTGTTAATATTTATATATTGTTCGTTGCGTTACTTTTAAATTATCTTTTTCTCACTCTCATGAATGGTTCTTTCTTCTCTCTTGACCTTTTCCAGTACCTCCTATAATTGAGCCATTTAACTTCCAAGAGGGACTTTCTGAGGGAATGCGGACTCGGACGGTGTGCGGGGTCGCGGCAGGTGATCAACCCCTCACAATATCCTGGCTCAAAGATGGCCATAGTCCTTTTCAATTATCATCAAAATCTTTATCCGATACTAGTATTTCCCAACTAGATTCCTATTCTAGTCTTCTCAGTTTGTCGAACTTGGCAGCTGAGCATTCAGGCGACTATACCTGTGTCGCCGCGAACCCCGCCGCTGAGGTCAGGTACACGGCCAAGCTTCAGGTAAAAGGTAACTAGCTTATCAGCGATCCCAATCCTAATAAGAAATTTCCAACACATCATTTAATTACCATCCGAACCATTTTACGGGATTTAGTAAATAATTATGAATCCAAATTGCATAAAATAAAATTCATTTTTTTTATCATTAAAATCGAATATGTTAGAAAATATATACCGAGCTAAAACTAAACTTCTTTTCTACATCTTCTATAAAGTCAATTGTTGTCATAAAGCTTACTCAGTTTATTTGAAAATATCTATGTGATTATTAACAATAAATCACTGTCCTTTTAAATAGGAGACTTATATACTCATTCATTAAAATTTTTGCCAGAGCTATAATTAGGACTCCATGAAATTACTTGTATTCAAATTAATAATATTCCAATAATTTTCTAAGCCTGGCAAGAATTCGTTTTCATGATTAGATAAATAATCATGATTAGATAAATAAACTCAAATACCATTCACATTTGCTAACTGTAGACTTGCTATTCCCTTTAATATTCCTTAACCTAAGAACACAGTGTGTATTACATTTACGTTGCTTTGGCTCTCTGGGAATGCATCGATATCTCGTCAATTCCTCAAGGTTTGCTTGATTTGACCAAATAAAAAAGGTAACAGATGCACCTTCCTTAATTTTTGTGATTAATTCTCTTCATTAGGAATATTACGAATGATTATTTTTTAACTTGTAAATATAATAGATGCTGACGAAAAACATTACAAGCATGAATCTTTTACTATTAGATGTTCACCGATTTTATAATATTTATATTTTTAACCCTTTTTGCTGTGGCTTCTTCCTGGATTCTCGAAGATGAAGCTGTTATTAATTTATAGCATGAATGCAACTATCTTGTGATTTATATACTTTTTAAACATTCTTCTCAAAATTTGCACTCTTTTTAACTATCTTTTTAATTAGTATTACTAAATTACATCTATGATTTTATACAATAGTCTCTTTTCATTAAAAGCGTGGACAAGCATACGTGTTTGAGGAGTAGTACGTTTTAAAAGTTATGTCTATCCATATTTTACAACATAATGATTTGTAATGAAATCATTTCTTTAGATTATCTATAAGTATTTGAATACTTACTACGATTAGTATCTCTAGCTTGTACGCGCTTTACAATATTATGTTATGTAAGCTAGTAGTACGTATACTTATATTTATTTCTTTCATCCGTGTATATCGAATTAGACGTTAGAAGCGAATAAATTCATTTTCCGGCTTGTTTAAGAAATTTTAACCGGCTTTAGTTAAATTATGTGGCCATCGGTATAACCTACCAAAACCTTATTCCTTTCTTCTTACTATAAAAACTCCTAGTATTTAATGCCTCACGCGATTGTACGTCTTATTCACGCCAAGTAATATAAATACGAGTTATTTAAACATTTTTATACACCTGCGACTTGAACGTAACGTATAACAATATCGTAATACGTTGATTATCCTACTCACAGTATTTTCGCTTGTGCAGCGTTTTCTTCATAACCGTAAAAGTAGAACCCAAACTACCTCTGAATTACCTTTTATTCAAAAAATACTTATCAAGCAATGCAAAATGTACAGCAAAAAAATACAAATTCATTTAAAAAAAAGTTTCACATAATATTAATGATATAATTTTAATATATTATTTACTACAAGAAAATATTAAAAAAATAAAAACCTTATGAATCACGAGTTTATGGTTTTTAAAAGTAAATATAAGTTCATAATAATTATTAATGTAATAGCCCACAAATTAGCTGTTCTTGAAATTCTTTCGTTAAAACTAAAATGATTGTTAATGATACTGATAAAAATTGAGTGTAATAATTCGATATCGCTTCCAAAAGTCCCAGTGAACACAATTATGTCAAACTGACGTCAGAATGACGTCATGCTACGTCATGATTTACGTAAGATGTAAGTCATATATGAGTCACATATGACTCATAATTTCCCACTTCCTGACGTCAGATTCTTACGTAATACGTATGACGTACCTATGATGTAAGTGTAACGCTTGCAAGATATTTATGACGTTTATATGACGTAATTATGACGTCCTTATGATATATAACTGATGTCAAAATTAATTACGCGGAAGAAAATTTTTTGAAAAAAAAGTAACATTTAATTGTGCGGTTTTGGGTTCGAATAATAATTTCAAGACTGATTACATGCTGAGAAAGAAGATTTGGAGTTGAAAAATCCTGGCGTGTGCTGGGCTTGAACTCGGGTCCATTGAGTTTGGAGTCTTGAATGCTGCTCACTTGTCTGCATCACGATTGATATTAAAAACGTTTATTTAAATCTATATGAATTTAAAAGTTGGAAAGGATTAAGTTTATACGTTTTTCTCAAGTTATATTAAGATTTATGATGAGGTTGCATAGAAGTTGATGAATTTTTTCTAAATTTTCTAAATTTTCAGAATTTTCATGAATTGAATCTTTCCTCAGCTAGGACTCTGAGCGGCAAAGTTCCGAAAATGACACACACTGCTTCCTCTGATATTGTTCGAAAGGCGCTTTCAACTCGTAGGGCACTCATACGATATATTGGTCCAGCTTTTCTCCATGAATCTTGCACCTCTAGTGCGTCAGCCCAAATGGATATTCCGTAGGTGAGCACCGATGTGACTATTGATGACAATAGTAGCCTCCTGCTCTGCGTTGGGCTTCCGACGTTCGGCATCAATCGTGCGAGACTAGCTCTCACTACTGACGCTTTCGTACAGACGTGTTCCACTTGCTGCTTGAAGTTGAGTCGGGCATCAAGCATCACTCCTAGATATCGTATATGAGGTTGTTATGTGATTTCTCGGTCACCGACTTTTAGCTTAATTGTTTCAACTTCTTTTCGGCTGGTAATAAGCACTGCTTCGGTCTTCTGCTTGGCCAGTTGTAGGTTCACTGTATCCATCCACTGGTTGATCTTCTCAAAAGTGATGTCAAACAGATGTTGAATCTCGTCGAGGTGTTTGGCGACGATCACTGCGGCAACATCATCCGCATAGGCTACCAGTTTGACACATCTTGGGAGCTTCAGTCTCAGGAGCCCGTCATACATGATATTCCACAGAAGTGGACCAAGAACAGAGCCCTGTGGTACACCACCGGTTATATCATACTCTTCCGGACCAATCTTTGTATCATATTTCAGCACTCTATCTGTAAAATAGCTAATCACTAGTCTGCGAAGATATGTTGGCACGTTCTTCTCGTCGAGAGCTTGCATGATGCAGTCCCAATTAGCGGAATTGAAAGCATTTTTGATGTCCAAGGCAGCCACCAGGCAGTACTTCTTCGTTCCACCCTTCCATCTAGTTCCTGCGATTGCCTCTTTGGCCGTATTAACAACCAGGTTGATCGCGTCCTGGGTTGATCGTCCTTTCCGGAATCCATACTGGTTTTCTGCCAAGAGTGGGTCGACTACTGCATCTATTCGCTGATGGATGATACGCTCAAATATCTTACCCGCCGTATCTAGCATGCAGAGTGGTCGGTAAGATGACGGTTCTTCTGGCGGTTTCTTTCCTTTAGGTAAAAGTACTAACCGTTGCTGTTTCCACTTACGAAGAA
>NW_025404566.1:0-4014 GCF_020080835.1 Cotesia glomerata
ACAGGTCTTCGTGTCGTCCCAGACGTCACGGAGCTCACATTAATTTAGCGAGCGTCGGTAACGAAATTTCTGGGTGGTAGTTCGCCAGACTGGTAAAATAGGGACATCTGTAGTGTCTCAACTATATGTATATGAAAAATATATCAAAATGCATATGGTACTTCAACAATGAAAGCTCTTGATGAGTGTAACATCGGGATGAGCTTATATCTTTAAAAACGTCAATAGTTAAGAAAGTATAGTGCAATTTAACAAAAGTCATTGTTAAATAACATTCATTAAATCGATTTTTGCGTTATTTTATAAATTGAAAATTCTTAAATAAATGTTACTTGTCCCATTTTGATAAATATTGAATATTAATTGTGTTTGATGGATCATGTAATACTCATACTCCGATACGGTGTAAATTTATTTTACTGTTACACCGGTATTACACCGGTTTGACACCGGATTTTTAACACCGCAAAAGAGCACCGCTACACCGGTGTTACATAGCGGTGTTAAATGAGTCCATTTTAACAACCGCTTTTTTCACAGTGTAGAAGAAAAAAAATATATTTATTTATTTTATATTTTTATATTATATGGGGCATTCCATGCCAAATCGACCACTTTTTGAACCTGACCCTTTTCGATTTTCCGGAAATTTTGGTATCTTTCTACCCTATTGAAAACAATAGGAATTTTTATTGTTTATAGAATTTTTAGATACGAAAATAATAAAATACGAAAAAAATAATTCAATGTTTCTTTAATTTTTTTTCCCCTCTGGACGTAAAGTGGCAATTTTAGCCTCGCTGCACTAAATGAAGTTGCCGCTTCCGCCTTCCTCGGAGAAAAAATAGTATACTCACCCGGGAAAAAAATGATCCAGATCTGATCAGACATGAACAGGCATGAGTCTTCAGGTCTGATCAGGTATGAAAAATGACCGGGTCACGATCGAACCTGGCCAGGCATGTTCAGGTCTGATCAGATCTATTCATGTCTGACCCGATCAGGTCCATAAAAAAAATCGGAGCCGACGGGGGTTCAGACAGTACACCTCGCGCTCTTCAGACTGACTTTTACCTCTTGACCATATGATTCATCTTAACTTGAGAGTATCTTTCGAGCTACTTCAAATGTTCAAATTTTATACATGATTTATCCTTATAGTTAACGGAGTTCTATACCTAATTTGTAATTATTAATAATAAATCATATATTACAGTGATTTATTCGGAACGGCTATGTATTTTTTTTCGCTCCATTAACATATGGTTCTACACTGAGAGAGAATTTTATTCAATAGTAATAAAACAGTTTTATTTGGACTTGAAAAAATTTAGTTAATATTAATAAAATTATATTTCATATAAATAAAAGTATATTAGTATTTAATAAAATTTCATAAGTATTTAATAAAATTCTCTTAAATACTTAATATGTGTTTATTAAAATAACCACGAATTTCTTTTATCGTTTGCTGTCATTAATACGAATATTAAGTCATTAAAAGAAATAATCTCAAAAAAAAAAATTAATATTCATCAAGTAATTATAATATATTCAAATATATTTTCTGAGTAAGGTCTTTTAATAAATAGTATTAAGATTTTTTATGAGACATCCTAACCTAACCTATTTGTTTACTTCATGACCGAATCACATGTAAGAGATTTTAAATAATAAAAATAAATAAATATTCGATTGAATTTATGAAATCATAGTCTTATTTTTAACAAATGCGTCCCCTACATTGTCTGGTTTTCTAACTTCTGTTTTTCATTTTATTAAAGCATGTCTAACTCTTATCGATTCATTTTGTGAAATTTTTTTAAATTTAAGTGCCTAAAAATTAAAATCCTCTAGGATAACATCAGTTGTAGCCTTTGTATTTCAATATATAGTTCCGACAAAATGGAAGTTTACTTAATTATTTATTCTATTACTTACTGAGCTATACTTGTCAGTTAGTTGATTAAATGAATTTTCTTTTTATATTACATGTAGATAAATATTCATTACATACTAAGAAACATTTATTAGTATTTAATAAAATTTTTATTAGTATTTAAGGAAATTTAATTAATATTTAATAAATTTTTATTTGGGATTAATGAAATAAAACGTTTTATTAAATAGTAATAAAATTTCATTACTATTAAATAAAATTGTTTCTCAGTGTTGGCTAGATATCAGACATGGACAGGTCTGATCAGGTCTGAAGCGTATTTAAGGCTTCAGGCAATTGAACAGACATGAGCAGGCATGGGCTGGGTCTGATGGAGATCCTGAACTGTATTTAACGCTACCAGGCATGAACAGACATGAGCAGGCATGAGAACAGGTCTGATCAGGTCTGAAGCGTATTTAATGCTTCAGGCATGAACAGGCATGAACAGGTCTGATCAGGTATAATTTCAGGCCTGATCATACATGAACAGGCCTGCTCAGGGTCAATTTCAGGCCTGATCAGATATGAACAGGTCTGCTCAGGTCTAATTTCAGGCCTGATCAGATATGAACAGGTCCTGATCAGTCCCTGATCATTTTTTCCCAGGCTCCTCAGGAGTAAATAAAGCCTTAGATCCCACATGTTTGCTGACCTCGGCCGCTTCGGCCAACAATTGCATGTGATCTGAGACCTTTCTTACTTTACTTCCCTAGAGTGTGGTATACTATATCTAACTTTATTGGAAAGTAATCAAATGTTATTGATGATTGTCACTTTTAATTTTTGTTTTATTTTTTTTCAGATTTTTAAAGTTTTCAAAATCTGCTAAAAAAATTTTCAGAGTGGTATAACAAAAACAAACATTTAAAGAAAATTTTTTCATTTCTAAAAAAAAATAGAGAGAGAAAATAAAATACTATTTTAAAAATTTCAGGAAATTCGCAAAAATACTAGTTTTTATAAAAAAAAAAAAATCGAAAATCAAAAATGTTGAATCATCCCGAAATAGAATTTCATTTTTTCGAAAATTTTCAAAAAAAACGCCTGAATATAAATGCGAGTTATTATTTTTATTTTTTTCTAAAAAGTACATTTAAAAACACTAAGAAAAAAAATTTCAATAAAAAATCGTCCCAATAAAATTTAGTTTCAAAAAAGTTATGGTTATTTAACAAAAAAAAGCTGTCTTTTTTAAATAACTTGTAACTTTTTTTTGGTTGGGTAAAAAAATTTGAAAAAATTCTGGAAATATGTTTTCAATAGAGATTTAGAGAAAGATATCAAAATTTCAGGAAAATCGAAAAGGATCAGGTTCAAAAGTGGTCGATTTGGCATGGAATGCCTTATATATAATATAAAAATATAATATAAGGGTCATTCCACCAAATAAGAAGAGGAAAACTTTTTTATTAAAATCCACGAAAAATTTTATCTTGTGGAAAAAATTCTCAGCTTTTGAATGAAAATATCCATTTTATCATAAACACATCAAAAGACCTTTTAAAATCCAATTAAAGTGGAAAAATTGATTTTTCTCGGTGTGCGGTTCAAGGTACATCCAATTTGAGTTTTTTTCTGAAAGATCAGAGTTTTTTACACAAAATATATGGTTTTCACGATGTGCATATTTTTTGTTCAATCACAATTGAATTAAACGTAAAATCTTTATAATTAAAGTACTTTTATTTTTTAACTTCTTTCAGATGTTGATACAGTTTGAATAAAAGCATATCCAATTTCATCATTTATTGGTAAAAGTGTGAAATGTCTGTGTACCCTTTACCGTTTTTGATGAAAAATATCGTACGTCTAACACATTTTTTTTGTCTAAATAATCATCATTCGTTATGAAAGTAAAATCAACGCCTGTAAAATTATTGATTGCTCAGGAATGTAAATCTTGTGGTGTCAGTATATGTTTTTTATTTTCCATTTCTAATGAAGCTCTAGCAGCAAGTCGTTTGACTGAACCTGCAAGCCCGTCGCATGGTCCTTTGCCATAGGCAGTCGCAAAAAAATGCCACTCAGCAATGATTCTGAAGTCAGCATAATGATAACATAAATTAGTAAAT
>NW_025404567.1:0-25000 GCF_020080835.1 Cotesia glomerata
TTCTGGATTATTGGAGGAAGAACTTCAGTCAAATTAGCAATCTGGAACTGTGTAAGATGTGCAAGATTCCGACAAATCAAGAGCCAACAACTAATGGGTCAATTACCAATTCATCGAGTTACTCCTTTTCGTCCCTTTTTGCATACCGGTGTTGACTATGCTGGACCATTCATGCTAAAAACTTGGAGAGGACGCAATGCTCGTGAATATAAAGCATACATTGCCTTATTTGTCTGTGAATCTACGTCAGCTATTCATCTAGAACTTGTCACCGATTATACAACTAATGCCTTCATAGCAGCTTATAAACGGTTCACTGCCAGACGTGGGATTTATGCAATATTGAGAAGCGATTGTGGAACCAATCTCAAAGGAGCGGACTCGGAACTTCGAAACCTCTTTTCTTCAACATCAAACTAGCTTCACTCCTCGCCAATGACGGTACTCAATGGTTGTTTAATCCTCCTTCTGCTCCTCATTTCGGTGGAAAGTGGGAATCTGGAGTGAGATCAACAAAACACCATCTTTGTAGAGTAATAGGAGAACAACAACTAACTTACGAAGAAATAAGTACCTTCCTGACTCAAGTTGAAGCTGTTTTGAACCCAAGGCCTCTTTGTTCGCTCACTAAAGATCCTGATGATCTTTCCGTGCTAACTCCTGGTCATTTTCTTATAGGAGGACCACTAAATATTGTACCTGAACCTTCTTTAGAAGATATTCAAATATCTCGTCTTTCTCGATGGCAGCTTCTGCGACGCATAACTGATGATTTTTGGACTAAGTGGTCTAAAGAATATCTTCAAAAGTATCAACCGATTTACAAATGGAATCAACCAATGCCTGAATTCAAACCAGGGTAACTAGTTCTCATTACGGATGAAAGATATCCACCAACAAAATGGCCTCTAGGACGTATCATCAAAGTTCACCCCGGTAAGGATGGCCACGTTCGAGTAGTTACTGTAAAAACGGTTACGAGTACCTTTGAAAGACCTGTCACTAAATTAAGAATCTTACCAATTCATTAACAATAGTTTATTAAATCAATTTAACAAAGGCGGGCGGAAAATGTTTAAAAATAGAATAAAAAAAAAAAGATATAATTCAAAATTGTTGGTTATAATTCAAAATTATTAAATATGTGGCGCCACCTATTGATCGTTATGAGTACTCTAAACAACAACATTGGCGCTTTCGCTTAGCTCGCGCTTAGCTCGCGCCTGCGCCTTACTCGCGTCTGCGCCTAGAAACATCTCGTAAAAGAAAAGTCTAGATCAAAATTCTTAATTTGGCTAAATATTAATTAAAAATCGATTAATTAATAATCAAAAGAGTTAAAATAAAGTAAAAATTCATTTTGTATTAAAATCATTCATTTTGTTAATCTGAAAAGTGAATTTATCTAAAAAGAGTTCTCTCGAACTCAATCGAGAGAATTTCAGCTGAAAATTCGAGAATCCCGCCAGTGAAGTATATAAGCCAGTCCATCCGGCGCTGCGAGTCAGTCTTCATTTCAAACGCTTACTATTCACATCGTGATATCAAGCTAAGATAAAAGTCTTTCACTGCAACGAACTTGTCTACAAGTAAAATCTTGTTATTCTGAGTGGGAGAAAATCATCTAAGTCAGCGTGTTTATAACCTAATCGAAAAGCATCTTCTTTGGCGACTTCTAGACAAGAAAATCATCGTGTTCAAGGCTCGGTACTTCTTTTCACCCTGTTAGGTGACCTACAAGCTTCCTTGTGGTACCCCTCAGAGAAAATCATCGTACTCAAGGCCCGGCTGGTCATCACCTTGTAAGGTGCACCTGCAGGCTCCCTTGAACACCTTCTAGAATCAACAGATCCAGCACCTCTTCTCCTTTGGGTTTACGGTGTCTAACCACTATTTTAACCATTTGAGTGACTCATTGATTTCATAAAACGAAACTGTGATCTAAAAAATTGTGTGTTCTCTAACTTAAACTTATTGTTAATTTTGAAATAATTGTCAATAAAATTAACCTATAAAACTGACTCTCCAGCTATTGTTCTTTAACAGTATTTGTGACAAATAAGTCAAAATACGCTATAAATGGGGCTGTTACTTTGTGACCAAGGAGGTAATCGATCAATTATTGGTATGGTAATCGTCTGCTGATTCTACTCTATCATAACCATGAATGTTTTTTTCATAATCTCAGGTGGATAACCATGGTTGAATTTTTTGAAGTCAAATTTGTGATGAGTAAGGAAATAACGCCATATGGCTGTTACCTAGTGTTACCTAGTGCCATATTAAAGCAAATTTTTAAGGGAGTTGGGAAAGAACGGATAGGGGAAAGGGGGAGACCTACTCAGTGGGAATTTTTCCGTAATTGAAAAAATAATCAGACAGCCCAGACTGGGAATCGAACCCAGATCTCTCGGATACGCGCCAAGGGCTCTACCAGTTAAGCTATTCGAGACAAGTACTGACTACTTTATTCAGTCACATATATGAGACCCACCGAGCAAACAACACCACCGTACATCTTACGGTAGAAAGCCATATTAATGGCTCTACATTGGGTTGATCGATTGATTATGGGCTAAGTAATCTTCTATAAAGTCGTCGTTATTATAATTTCTAGTTTTTTTCATTTTTTCCGGTTTACACAGAGAGTTAAATTTTCAAAATTCAAATTTTGTGACGAAAAAGTCAGAAAACGTTTTTTATGGGGCTGTAACTTGGTGTTCATGGCGTTAATCGATCAATTCTGGGTCTCATAATTTTCTGTATGATAACCATGAACTTTTTGTCATAATTTCAGGTGGACATAGAAGGTTGAATTATTTTGTCAAATATGTGAAAAATGAGCCAAAAAATCCATTTTATGCGTCTGTTACTGAATGTGCATGGGGTCAATCGATCGATTATGTGTCTGATAATTTTTTGTAGAATCTGTTCTATAATAACCCTCAATTTTTGGGTCATGATATCCAGTGGACACAAGAATTGAATTTTTTGAAGTCAAATATGTAAAAAATAAGTTAAAAAACGCTTTTTATGGAGCTGTGATTATAGAGTTGATCGATTAATTATTAGTCTGGGAATCGTCTGTAGAGATTTCTCTACAATTTTCAGAAGTTCTTTCCTTTAATCTCCGGTGGATAACAAGGATTGAATTTTTTAAACTCAAATTTGTGACAACTAAGTCGAGATAAGCCTATTATGCAGCTGTTACCTGGTGTCCAAATGGTCGACGTTCAGTTATCAGTTTTCAAATTTTCTGAGTCTACTTTCTGATAACCATGAATTTCTCGTCATAATGTCAGGTGGACATAGAGGGTTGAATTATTTCAAGTAATATATGTGAAAAATGAGCTAAAAAATCAATTTTATTCGCCTGTTACTGAGTGTCGATGGGGTCAATCGATCAATTATTGGTCTGGAAATCTACTGTAAAATATTTTCTTCAGTATTGAGAAATTTTGTTTAGTAATCTTCGATGGTCACAAAAAAAATAAATTTTTAAATTTAAATTTATGTCAAATAAGTAGGAAAAAGCCCTTGATTGGACTGTTACGTGGCTTCCTCGGGGTATATCGATCGATTATACGCTTTGAAATGATCTCTAGTGTCTACTGTATGATAACTATGGATTTTTACCCCATAATCTCCATTGGACACCGAGAATCGAATTTTTTAAAGTTTAATTTGTGGCAAATAATTCCGAAACCCCATTCTATAGCGTTTTCACTTGCTGTCCATGGTTTAGATCGATCGATTATGAATCTGGAAATCTTCTGTAAGAGTATCCTTATCAATCGTAGGAAGTTCTTTTTTTATTCTCCAGTCGACAACAAAGATTGAATATTTAAATTTAAATTTAAGACAATCGAGTCAAACAACGCTTTATATAGGGCTGTTACTTAGTTTCCATGAAGCTGATCGATCGATTATAAGTATGGAAGTTTTTTGTAGAGCCAACTCTATTATTGTTATGATTTTTTTTTCACAATCTCCGGTGGAGACGATAAATTGAAATCTTTGAATTGAAATTAAAGTCAAATAAGTCAGAAAACGCCACTAATGGGGCTGTTACTTGGTGTCCTTAGGGATGATTCATCGATTATGGGTTTGGAAATCTTTCGTAGAGTTAATTTAATAATAACATTGAATGTTTTCCTCAGTATCTTGGGTAGACACCAAGGATTGAATTTTTAAACGTCAAATATGTGACAAATAATTCAAAAAACGCCTTCAACGGGGCTGTTATTTATTGTTTATGGGGTTGAACGATTAATTATGGTTTTCGAAATGATTTGGAAAGTAACCTCGACAATTTCCGGATGTTTTCATCCATAATCTTCGGTGGACAACGAGGATCGAATTTTTAAGGTAAAATGTGTTACAATGAACTCAAAAAACTCCGTTCATGAGGCTGTTACTTCGTGTCCGAAGAGTTTATCAATCAATTATGGGTCTGAAAAACTTCTTTGGAGTCTACTCATCATTATAAATTTCTTTTCATGATCTCCAGTGAACACCGAGAATTCATATTTTCAAATTCAAATTTAAGTTAAATAAGTCAAAAATCGCATTTATTGGGGCTGTAATTAGGTGTCCATAGAGTTATCTGATCGATTATGTGTCTAAAAATCTTCTGTGGAGTATTTTCTGGAATTTTTAGAAGTTTTCATTCCTAATCTCCGAAGAAAACCGTGGATTGAATTTTTTTGTTTCGAATTTTTGACAAACTAGTCAAAAAATGCCTTTTATAGAACGACAACTTTATAACTATGAGGTCTATCGATTAATTATAGGTCTGAAAATTTCCTGTATAGTCCACTTTATTGTGACCTTGAATGTTTGTTTATAATCTTTCGTCGACACCAAGGATTGAATTATATAAATTTGATTTCGTGCGATATCATTCCAAAAAAACCTTTTATGGGCCTGTTACTTGGTGTAGATGGGGTCAATTGAACGATTACAGGTTTGAAAATCTTCCGTAGAGTATCCACTACAATTTTTATTAGTTTACTATCTTAACCTCGGTGGCCATTGATGATTGAATATACCGAAGTCAAATTTGTAACAAATAATCCAAAAACCGCCTTTTATGAGGCTGTTATTTGGTGGCCATAACGTTAAGCGATCAATTATTTGTCTGGAAATTTCCTGTAGAGTATTTTCATACATAATTAGAAATTTTTTTTTTTAAACTCTGGTAGAGACCGAAGGCTGAATTTTTTGAATTTAAATTTATGACAAAAAAGTGAAAAAAAGCTTTTTGTCGTGCTGTTACTTGATATCCATGAGTTTAATTAATCGATTATGGGTTTTTGACATCAAGTTTTGTTTCATAATCTCCGGTAGACACTGAGGTTGGAATTTTTTAAATTCAAATTCGTTCCAAATAATTTGAAAACGAGCCTTTATGGAACTCTTACTCTGTGTCAATGTGCTTGATCGATCGATTATGTATTTGGAACTCTTCTTCAGATTCGACTTCAGAATTACCATCATTTCTTCTCCTTAATCTTCAGTAGATACCAAGGATTGAATTGTGTGGGGATAAGTTTATCATGAATAAGTCGAAAAACGACTTTTAAGCGGCTGCTTCTTGGAATCTATGGGGTCAATCGATTAATTATGTGTCTGAGAATCTCTTGTCAAGTTTCATCTACAGTAATTAGAAGTTTTCTTCCATAATCTCAGGTAAATACCGATAATTGAATTATTTAAAGTTAAATTTGGGTCATGCAAGTCAAAACACGCTTTTGATGTGGCTGTTACTTCGTGACCATGCTGTTGATCGACGAAGTATTAGTCTAAACGTTTTCTGTGGAGTATCCTATTCAATTTTCGGAAGTATTCTTCATTAATTTCCGGTGAACAACAATAATTGAATTTTTCAAATTCAAATTTGTGACAACTAATTCGAGATACGCCTATTATGGGGCTGTTACTTGGTGTCCTTATGGTCGACGTTCAATTATCGGTTTTAAAATTTTCTGTAGAGTCTACTCTATGATAACCATGAATTTTTCGTCATAATGTCAGGTGGACATAGAGGGTTAAATTATTTCAAGTCATATATGTGAAAAATAAGCCAAAAAATCCATTTTATGCGGCTGTTACTGAGTGTCGATGGGGTCAATCGATCAATGATGGGTCTGGAAATCTACTGTAAAATATTTTTTTCAATATTGAGAAATTTTATTTTGTAATCTTCGATGGTCACAGAGGATGGAATTTTTAGATCTAAATTTATGACAAATAAGTCGAAAAAATCTCTTGATTGAGCTTTTTTTTGGCTTTCTCGGGGTATATCGATCGATTTTACGCTTTGAAATAATCTATAGTGTCTACTCTATGATTACGATTAATTTTTACTTCATAATCTCCATTAGACACCGAGGATTGAATTTTTTAAAGTTAAACTTGTGGCAAATAATTCCAAAAACGCATTCTATGGCGTTTTCACTTGCTGTCCATGGTTTCGATCGATCAATTATTGATCTGGAAATCTTCTGTAAGAGTATCCTTATTAACTCTTAGAAGTTTTTTTTTTAATCTCCGGTCGACACCTAAGGATTGAATGAATATTTAAATTTAAATTTAAGTCAATCATGTCAAAAAATGCCTCTAATGGGGCTGTTACTTGGTGTCCTTAGGGATGATGCATCGATTATGAATTTGAAAATCTTTCGTAGAGTGAATTCAATAATAACAATAAATGTTTTCCTTAGTATTTTGGGTAGACACCAAGGATTGAATTTTTAAACGTCAAATATGTGACAAATAATTCAAAAAACGCCTTCTACGGGGTTGTTATTTATTGTCCATAGGGTTGAACGATTAATTATGGTTCTCGAAATGATTTGGAAAGTAACCTCGACAATTACTGGAAGTTTTCTTTCTTAATCGTCTTTGGACAACGAGGATTGGATTTTTTAGAGTTAAATGTGTTGCAATGATGTCAAAAGTCTCTGTTTATGAGGCTGTTACTTCGTGTCCGAATGGATTATCAATCAATTATCGGTCTGGAAAACTTAGCTGGCGTCTACTCATCATTATAAGTTCCTTTTTATAATCCCCAGTGAACACCGAGCATTCAAATCTAAGTTAAATAAGGCAAAAATCGCATTTATTAGGGCTGTAATTAGGTGTCCATAGGGTTATTCGATCGATTGTGGGTCTTGAAATCTTCTGAAGAGTCTAATTCATCATGGAAATAAATTTTTTTTCTATAATCTCCGGTAAACACCGATATTCGAATTTTTAAAAGTCAAATAACCAAGAAAACGAATTTTATTGGGCTTTTACTTAGTATCTATGGGGTTGATCGATCGATTATGTGACTGAAAATCTTCTGTTGAGTATTGACCAGAATTTTGGGAAGTATTTTTTCTTAATCTCCGGAGAAAACCGTGGATTAAATTTTTTTGTTTCGAATTTCTGACAAATTAGTCAAAAAATGCCTCTTAAAGGACAATAACTTTGTGGCTATGAGGTCTATCGATTGATTATAGGTCTGAAAATTTCCTGCATAGTCTACTTCATTGTGACATTAAATGTTTTTTTATAATCTCCGGTCGACACCGAGGATTGAATTATATAAATTTGAATTCGTGCCAAATCATTCGAAAAATACGTTTTATGGGCCTGTTACTTGGTGTAGATGGGGTCAATGGATCGATTATGGGTTTGAAAATCTTCCGTCGAGTATCCGCTACAATTTTTATTAGTTGACTATCTTAACCTCGGTGGCCACTGAGGATTGAATTTATCGAAGTCAAATTTGTAACAAATAATCAAAAAAGCGCTTTTTATGGGGCTATTACTAGGTGTCCATGGGGTTAAGCGATCAAATATATGTCTGGAAATTTCCTGTAGAGTATTTTCTGATATTATTTAAAATTTTTTTTTTAAACTCTGGTGGAGACCGAGGGCTGAATTTTTTGAATTCAAATTTATGACAAAAAAGTCAAAAAACGCTTTTTATCGTGCTGTTACTTAATTTTTATGAGCTTAATCAATCGATTATCGGTTTTTGACATTAAGTTTTTTTTATATAATCTCCAGTAGACACTGAGGTTAGAATTTTAAATTTCATATTCGTTCCAAATAATTTTAAAACCTGCATTTATGGAACTCTTACTCTGTGTCCATGGGCTTGATCGATCGATTATGTGTTCGAAACTCATCTTTAGATACGACTCTAGAGTTACCATCTTTTTTCCTCCATAATCTTTAATAGACACCGAGGATTGAATTTTTTGGGGATAAATTTCTCATGAAAAAGTCGAAAAACGCCTTTGAAGGGGCTGTTCCTTGGAATCTATGGGGTCAATCGATCAATCATGGATCTGAAAATCTATTTCCGAGTATTATCTACAATAATTAGAAGTTTTCTTCCATAATCTTAGGTAAATACCGATAATTGAATTATTTAAAGTCAAATTTGGGACAAGCAAGTCAAAACACGCATTTTATGGGGCTGTTACTTCGTTTCCATGGCGTTAGTCGATCAAATATTAGTCTTGAAATTTTCTGTAGAGAATCCTATTCAATTTTCTAAAGTATTATTTCCTAATTTCCCTTGGACAACAATAATTAAATTTTTTAAATTATAAATTGTGACAAATAAGTCAATAAAAGCATGTTAGGGGGCCCTCACTTCATGTCTATGGGGTTGATTGATCGATTATCGGTCCGATATTCTCCTGTGAAGTATTTTCTATCATTATCAGGAGTTATCTGTTTTAATCTCCAGTAGCCAGCGAGGATTGAGACTTTTAAAGCTAAACTTGGGAAAACTAAGTCAAAAAACGCTTTTGAGCGGTCCGTTACTTGGTGTCCATGAGGTTGATCGATCGATTATGGGTTTAGAAATCTTATGTAGAGTCAAGTCTTGAATTACCATTAATTATTTTTTATAATCTCCGGCGCACACCGAGGATTGAATTTGTTAACTTAAAAAATGTGATAAATAAGTCAAAAAAACCCCTTTCATGGGGTTGTTACTTGGAGTCCATGCTAATGATCTATCGATTATCGGTTTAAAAATCTTCTGTAGAGTCAACTATATTATATCCATATGTTTTTGTTCATGATCTCCAGTAGACAGAGAGGATTGAACTTTTCAAAGTTAAATTTGTGACAAATAAGTCAAAATACACTATAAATGGGGCTGTTACTTTGTGTGCAAGGAGGTAATCGATCAATTATTGGTAGAGTAATCGTCTGTAGATTCTTCTCTATCATAACCATAAATGTTTTTTTCATAAACTTAGGTGGATAACGATGATTGAATTTTGTAAAGTCAAATTTGTGATAAATAAGGAAAAACCGTTATTTATACGGCTGTTACCTGAAAATCTTCTATAGAGTATTCTCTACAATTTTCAGAATCTTTCTTTCTTATTCTCCAGTGGACAACAAGGATCGAATTTTATAAAGTCACATTTACGACAAATAAGTAAAAAAGGAGCAATTTCCGTCGCTGTTACTTGGTGTCCATTGGGTTGATCGATTGATTTTGGGTTAAGTAATCTTCCATAAATTTTTCGTTATTATAACCATGAGTTTTTGTGATTTTTTCCGGTTTACACAGAGAATTAAATTATCAAAATTAAAATTTGTGACGAAAAAGTCAAAAAACGTTTTTTATGGGGCTGTAACTTGGTGTTCATGGCGTTAATCGATCGATTATGGGTCTGATAATTTTCTGTAGAATCTTTTCCATGATAGACATAAATTTTTGAGTCATAATATCCGGTGGACACAAGGATTGAATTTTTTGAACTCGAATACGTGAAAAATAAGTCAAAAAACGTTTCTTATAAAGCTGTAACTCAGTGATTATGGAGTTGATCGATTAATTATTCGTCTGGAAATCGTCTGTGGAGGATTCTCTACAATTGTCAGAAGTTTTCTCCCTTAATCTCCGGTAGACAGCAAGGATTGAATATTTTAAATTCAGATTTGTGACAACTAAGTCGAGATAAGCCTATTATGGGGCTGTTACTTGGCGTCTATATGGTCGACGTTCAATTATTAGTTTTCAAATTTTCTGTAGAGTCTACTTTATGATAACCATGAATGTTTCGTCATAATGTCAGGTGGACATAGAGGGTTTAATGATTTCAAGTCAAATATGTGAAAAATGAGCCAAAAAATCCATTTTATGCGGCTGTTACTGAGTGTCGATGGGGTCAATCGATCCATTATGGGTCTGGAAATCTACTGTAAAATATTTTTTTCAATATTGACAAATTTTATTTCGTAATCTTCGATGGCCACAGAGGATTAAATTTTTAAATTCAAATTTATGACAAATAAGTCGGAAAAAGCCCTTGATTGGGCTCTTACGTGGCTTCCTCGGGGTATATCGATCGATTATACGCTTTAAAATGATCTCTAGTGTCTACTGTATGATAACTATGGATTTTTACTCCATAATCTCCATTGGACACCGAGGATCGAATTTTTTAAAGTTTAATTTGTGGCAAATAATTCCGAAACCCCATTCTATAGCGTTTTCACTTGCTGTCCATGGTTTCGATGAATCCATTATGAATCTGGAAATCATCTGTGAGAATATCCTTATCAATTGTCGGAAGTTCTTTTTTTATTCTCCAGTCGACACCAAAGATTGAATATTTAAATTTAAATTTAAGACAATCAAGTCAAAATCGCCTTATATAGGGCTGTTACTTAGTTTCCATGTACTTAATCGATCGATTATAAGTATCGAAGTCTTCTGTAGAGCCTACTTTATTATTGTTATGAGTTTTTTCTCACAATCTCCGGTGGAGACGATGAATTGAAATTTTTGAATTGAAATTAGAGTCAAATCAGTCGTAATTCACCGCTAATGAGGATGTTACTTGGTGTCCCTAGGGATGATCTATCGATTATGGGTTTGGAAATCTTTAATAGAGTCAATTGTATAATAACAATGAAAGTTTTCCTAAATATCTCGTGTTGACACGAAGTATTGAATTTTTGAACGTCAAATATGTGACAAATAATTCAGAAAACGCCGTCTAAGGGGCGGTTACTTATTGTCCATGGGGTTGAACGAATAATCATGGTTCTGGAAATGATTTGGAAAGTATCCTTGACAATTTCCGGATGTTTTCTTCCTTAATCTTCGTTGGACAGCGAGGATTGAATTTTTCCAAGTAAAATGTGTTACAATGAAGTCAAAAAACTCGGTTTATGAGGCTGTTACTTCGTGTCCGAAGGGTTTATCAATCAATTATGGGTCTGGAAAACTTCTTTGGAGTCTACTCATCATTATAATTTCCTTTTCATGATCTCCAGTGAACACCGAGAATTCAAATTTTTAAATTCAAATTTAAGTTAAATAAGTCAAAAATCGCATTTATCGGGGCTGTAATTAGGTGTCCATAGGGTTATCTGATCGATTATGGGTCTGGAAATCTTCTGTAGAGTCAACTTTATCATGGCAATGAATTTTTTTTTTATAATCTCCGGTAGACACCGATAATTGAATTTTTTAACGTCAAATAACCCAAAAAACGAATTTCATGAGTCTGTTACTTAGTATCAATGGGGTTGATCGATTGCATATGTGTCTGAAAATATTCTAAGGAGTATTTTCTAGAATTTTTAGAAGTTTTCTTTCTTAATCTCCGAAGAAAACCGTGGATTAAATTTTTTTGTTTCGAATTTTTGACAAATTAGTCAAAAAATGCCTTTTATAGGACGACAACTCTATGGCTATGAGGTCTATCGATTAATTATAGGTCTGAAAATTTCCTGTATAGTCCACTTTATTGTGACCTTGAATGTTTTTTTATAATCTCCGGTCGACACCGAGGATTGAATTATATAAATTTGAACTCGTGCGAAATCATTCGAAAAATACGTTCTATGGGCCTGTTACTTGGTGTACATGGGGTCAATTGAACGATTTTGGGTTTGAAAATCTTCCGTAGAGTATCTGCTACAATTTTTATCAGTTTACTATCTTAACCTCGGTGGCCATTGAGGATTGAATATATCGAAGTCAAATTTGTAACAAATAATCCAAAAACCGCCTTTTTTGAGGCTGTTACTTGGTGTCCATGGGGTTTAGCGATCAATTATATGTCTGGAAATCTCCTGTAGAGTATTTCCAGATATTATTAGAAATTTTTTTTTTTAAACTCTGGTGGAGACCGAGGGCTGAATTTTTTGAATTTAAATTTATGACAAAAACGTGAAAAAACGCTTTTTGTCGTGCTGTTACTTGATATCCATGAATTTAATCAATCGATTATGGGTTGTTGACATTAAGTTTTGTTCCATAATCCCCGTGAGACACTGAGGTTGGAATTTTTAACAATCAAATTCGTTCCAAATAATTTGAAAACGAGCCTTTATGGAACTCT
The DNA here is from genome assembly GCF_020080835.1 of Cotesia glomerata. Taxonomy (NCBI): domain Eukaryota; kingdom Metazoa; phylum Arthropoda; class Insecta; order Hymenoptera; family Braconidae; genus Cotesia; species Cotesia glomerata. Next base: position 12,381 of record NW_025404567.1, read on the forward strand.
TACTCTGTGTCCATGGGCTTGATCGATCGATAATTTGTTCGGAACTCTTCTTTAGATTCGCCGTCAGAATTACCATCATTTTTCCTCCTTAATCTTCAGTAGAAACTAAGTATTGAATTTTTTGGGGATAAATTTATCATGAATAAGTCGAAAAACGACATTTAAGCGGCTGCTTCTTGGAATCTATGGGGTCAATCGATTAATTATGGGTCTGAGAATCTCTTGTCAAGTTTCATCTACAGTAATTAGAAGTCTTCCATAATCTCAGGTTAATACGGATAATTGAATTATTTAAAGTTAAATTTGGGTCATGCAAGTCAAAACACGCTTTTCATGGGGCTGTTACTTCGTGTCCATGGCGTTGATCGATGAAGTATTAGTCTAAAAGTTTTCTGTAGACTATCTTATTGAATTTTCGAAAGTATTCTTCCTTAATTTTCGGTGGACAGCAATAATTGAATTTTCTAAATTATAAATTGTGACAATAAGTCAATAAAAACAGGTTAGGGGGCTTTTACTTCATGTCCATGGGGTTGATTGATTGAATATCGGTTCGATTTTCCCCTGTTAAGTATTTTCTATTATTATCAGGAGTTTTCTGTCTTAATCTCCAGTAGACAGCGAGGATTGAGATTTTCAAAGCTAAACTTGTGAAAACCAATTTAAAAAACGCTATTAAGCGGTCCGTTACTTGGTGTCCATGAGTTTGATCGATTGATTATGTGTTTGGAAATCTTATGTTGAGTCAAGTCTTAAATTACGAAGAATTTTTTTTTTTTAATCTTCGGCGGACACCGAGGATTGAATTTGTTAACTTAAAAGATGTTATTAATAAGTCAAAAAAACCCCTTTAACTGGGCTGTTACTTGGAGTCCATGCTAATAATCTATCGATTATCGTGTGGTGGTCATATCTTCTACCATTTTTTTGTAAATTAATTTAAATAATTATTTTTTTCAATAATTAATTTCAATTCATTATTAGTTATGATTATTAATATTATTTAATTATTATTTATATTTTTTAACATTATTTAATTATTATTATTAGCATATAATTATTTAGTTCATTATTATTATTATTACTATTATTATTTATTAATAATAGTTAGTTAATATAGTTTTATTTATGTTGAAGTTTTTCTACAACGATATTAAGTATTGTGTTAGAAAAGCCTTAGTTATGTCGCATCACCATAAATTATACCAGATTATAATTTACTTGGTTATGCCAAACAACTGATAAAATCTCGTCTGCTGCAAGAGCATTTTTGGGAAATTTTATTTTATTATAATTGTATTGCAAGTAATAAAATTCTTATTTGCAGCTGACGAGACCCTAATAAAATTTATTCTAATAGGATGTAAAATATGTAAAATAATCGATAAGAAGCTTAAAGATTTTTCCCAAATATTTCCACAAAATATTCTCAATTACATATCTTTTTCTGAAGAGCAATTAAGGTATTAAAAACTCTTGTCGCCTGGCCACTGACCGGACCCATGACCTCACTAATTGCTCTTTATACCTATACCTATATATCTATTTCTCTCTCTCTCTCTCTCTCTATCTATCCCTTTTAACTAAAATACTTCTACTTTTCTGTAATTTGAGAATCTATCCTGTACATGTACCTACGTATATCAATTCTATAATTTGTGTGTACCTAAAGAATCTTTCCTGTACATGTACCTACGTATATCAATTTTCCATACTTACATACAACTAAGTACTCCTACCCTTAATATATTTTCTATATACTTCCATCGAGTACCCCCTACCCCAGGAGCGGTCGGAGGCCGAGATGGACACTTGAAAATTTTCAGATGGACCGAGTGACCCCTAAGCTTCGTATCGCATAATTGTAACTTCACCTCGTTTTATGTACATAGTGTATTAGCAATTAAATATATTTAAATAAAAATTATAGTTGTATATCTTCGTTTACTTCACTAAATAACTCAACGCCCTTACATCGCAAAGTGGTGACCCCTAGTTTTGAATAATAATTCGCGTTTTAAATTTCAATTTAAATCAGATTTATATCGCGTAATTTTTCTTTTCTTCTGGTGATTTGTGCGTATTGCAAATCAAGTGAGTAGTTTGTGCGCGTGTGATTAATCTTCTTTAAATTTGTAGTCAATAGTTTGAAAATTAAAATGGTTAACGGTGAGGAATTAAATGGAGGCAATGCGGTGACGGTAGTGGCTTCACAACGATTTCCCGAGTTCGTTGCGGCAGATCCCGAGATGTGGTTCGCGATGGTCGAATCTCAATTTTTAAGAAACCGCATCATCGATAAGCAGCAGCAGTACCTGCAAGTATTATCATCAATACCTTCGCGGTACGTGACCGAAGTGCGGGACATCATTATGAAACCGCTTTCTGCTGCCCTGTACGACGAGCTGAAAGAGCAGCTTATCAAAAGGTTGAGCATCAGTCAAGAGGAGAAGACCCGCAAGCTGCTTGATGGACAGAAAATGGGCGACGAGAAACCGTCTCAATATCTTCGCCGATTGCAAGCGCAAGCTGGATCATCATTTCCTGACAGTCTTCTCAAGACACTGTGGCTACGGGGGTTACCGTAAAAGTATCAAACGGCGATGGCCACCCAGCAGGAAAAGGGCGTCACAGCAATGGCAGAGGTCGCCGACATTATTCATGGATTGCTGCCCTCGCGCCCGTCAATCTCAGAAGTGGCGGTGACGCAGGATACACAACTTGCCCTAGCGATGCAACAACTGCGCCTAGAGATAGCGGAGATCAAGAACCATCTAGGCAGCATGAACTCCCGTGGAAAGGAAGCAGAATTTTATAGGCGCGGCAGATCCCAGACACCCCATCGAGGTTAGAATTCTCAAGAGAGACCCCGCTCTTGGTCACGTCAACAGGGCCCACGCCCTCCAGGTATATGCTGGTATCATTGGATATTTGCCGACAAAGCAGATCATTGTACTTCCCCGTGTAATTGAACGCCGGGAAACGACCAGGGCGGTGGTTAATGGCGGCCGACGACACGCCCAATAACCCACAGCCGTCTATTTGTCCGGGACCGTGAATCAGGTATGCGTTCCCTGATCGACACTGGAGCGGACTTGTGTGTGATTCCGCGCAAAATTTACTGCGGACCGTGTAAGAAAGCAACATACGAACTTTCTGCGGCTAACGGAACACCGATTTATATATATGGTGTTGTGACGTTTACACTAAATCTTGGGCTAAGGCGAGAGTTCACATGGAGGTTCTTTGTCACAGATGTTTCCAAGCCTATCATCGGCGAAGACCTCCTGTCGCATGATGGACTGCTGGTTGATCTCAAGAACGGCAGGCTAATAGATACAACCACGAAAATTGGTCTTGTTGGTGAGATAATTCAGTGCGAGGACCCGGGCATCAGGGTTATCTCAGGCTCTTCCGAATACCATAAACTCCTGGAGGAATTTCCATCGATAATGCGACCATGTGGTGCTCCAGGAGAAGTGAAGTATCAGACTCAACACCACATCATAACGACACCAGGAATACCAGTGGCACTGAAGCCAAGGCGATTGGCTCCCGACAATCTGTTGGCAGCGAAGAAGGAGTTCGAAGCCATGATGCGCCTAGGACTTGCACGACCGTCAAAGAGTCCCTGGGCTGCACCTCTACACATGGTCCCTGAGAAGGATGACGAGTGGCGTCCATGCGGAGACTACAGAGGCCTCAACAACCGGACCAGACCGGACAAATATGCTGTGCGACACATCCACGACCTCTCATATTTGCTCCACGGTAAGAAAATATTTTCCCGAATTGATTTGGTTCGCGCTTTTAATCAGATTCCAGTAGCTCCGGAGGACATTCAAAAGACAGCCATTACGACGCCGTTCGGCTTATTTGAGTTTCCATCTATGACATTTGGACTCCGAAACGCAGCCCAAACGTTCCAGCGCTTCATGGACGAGGTACTTCGTGGTTTGGACTTTTGTTACGCCTACATTGATGACATCCTTATCGCCTTATCGTCACCGGAAGAGCACATGAAACATCTCAGAACACTCTGCGAGAGGTTGGAGAGTTATGGTGTGGTGATCAATCCCAACAAGTGTATCTTCGGCGTGTCGAATTCCTCGGGTACATGGTTTCCAGAGAGGGCACACGTCCATTGCCCGAAAAAGTGGAAACTATTCGCTCGTTCCCTCAACCAACGACAGGTAAACAACTTCGTCAGTTTTTGGGTATGTTGAACTTCTACCGTAGGTTCATACCCAAAGCTGCAGACATCCAGGCACCGCTGAACGAGCTACTTCGAGGAGACATTAAAGGCCGTGCACCAGTCAAGTGGACCCCTGCAGCAGTCGCCGCATTCGAGATATGCAAGGAAAGCTTGGCGCAAGCCACACTGTTGGTTCACCCGAAGTCAGAAGCTCTACTAGCCATTTTCACGGATGCCTCTGATGTAGGCGTCGGAGCAGTTCTACAACAATGGGTTGATGAGTCATGGCAGCCGCTTAATTTCTTTTCAAAGAAACTCAGCCCTGCAGAGCAGAAGTACAGCGCGTATGACAGAGAGCTGCTGGCAATATACTTAGCAGTGAAGCATTTCCGACATATGGTCGGAGCATGTGAGTTTTCTATTTATACTGATCATAAACCTCTAACCTTTGCTTTTAAGTTAAGATCAGCGCAGTGTTCACCACGTCAACAACGTCACTTGGACTTCGTTGGCCAGTTTTCTACGGACATCCGTCATGTGTCAGGCCAAGAGAACGTCGTTGCTGATGCACTATCACGCATTGAGGAATTGGAGTCTACAATCGACTACGAGGCGTTAGCAAAATCTCAAAAGACAGATCAGGAGCTTTTGGACCTGCAACACCAATCCTCAGTGCTCCAGCTAAAGCTAGTCCCAATTCCAGGATCAGGCATCATGGTTATGTGTGATGTTTCGACTGCGGTACCCCGCCCGTTCATCACTGAACCATTCAGACAAGCAGCATTCAACTCCGTTCACCAGCTGTCGCATCCTGGAGCTAACGCAACATGCAAACTTGCAGCACAGCGGTATATCTGGCCATCTATGAGGGCAGATTGTAGGAGATGGGCTATATGTTGTCTCGAGTGTCAGCGATCCAAGGTCACTTGCCACGTCTCAGCTCCAGTTGGGTCGTTTGCCCCTCCATCGTCCAGGTTTGAACATGTCCATTTAGATTTAATCATTATGCCGCATTGCGATGGCAATCGGTATTGCTTAACTATGATAGACATGTTATGCCCACGGGCGTTTTTTGAGCGGTAGCGTAAACGGTGGAGGTTTGGACTAACAGTTTAAAGAATACGCAACGGAGGTTTTAATTCCGTTGTTTTAATTATTTTTGTGGGACGTTTTTGAAGTACGAATTTACCACGCCTTCGTTTGAGACTGTACACGGATTTTAATTAGGAGTAGATGTACTTACTACTTGCTGGATTATTTCTTAGGATCGGATCCGTGATTCCGGGGCTGATCGTAGTGCCTTTTCCTTGATTGGACCCTCTGTTGGTATTTGCAGCAAATGGATGTGGATGGATTTGGGCTGCTTATTCTAAGGGCTTCTTATTTTTATGAAATGAATTTATTTAAAACAGATTTCACTTCTTTTTAAGATTTATTTTAATTAACACCAAAACTTTTACACTTTCACAAATTTTATTTAATCGAAATTATTATAATGAATTTTATTTGAATTTGAGCTAACGTCCTCCAGTCCCCCGTAGGGTAAAGTGCGCAAATTTAGCTTTAAAAGATCTTAAGTTACTTATTGACCGAACTCTCGCCTAAGTGCAGGGCAAATTAGAACTTTGAGAATCCGGTTCTCTAGGTTTTCTTATTGGTCAAAATCTCGCCTAAGTGCAGGGCAAATAAAGTCTTCCATCTGCGCGGGTGATTTAAATTAAGAAAAAAAAAATTGAAGTGGACATAACATTCCCCCGGAAAAGCGAGAGGCTAGTATAGTCTTTCGGTTTTCCTATGGCCACCGTCCCTATAAACGAAAGCTACTTACAGATTTTTTTTTTTGTTTAACTTAATATATCTTAATATAATAAAAAGAGTAACAGGAGGAGTCATCTGGCGTCAATATTTAAATTTAAATTTATATTTTATCTCGTGTAGTATTGTATGCTGACGGATTGTTAATCGTCTTCGCCTCTTGATTTCGGTAAGACGTGTTGAGTATCACTATTGTCTCAGCGGTGATCGAGCTAGCATTGCATTTAAGAGTTTTGTTAAAGAGAGAAAAGAAGAAGGAATGTACACCGTTGAAAAAGATTCCGAAAACTACGGTACTTGGTATTAAATTAGCCCTTGCCATTTATGGAGAGAAGGTTAGCGAAATTTGTAATATAACAGGTATATTTCAATCGTTTCATCTCTTGCCAAGAGATTAATTTATCTGTTATTCTTTTTAGGCGTATCAGATGATATCGGGTGGCTGGCAATGGAGATTAAATGGCAGATCATTCTGCTTCTGTATTATATAAATAAGTGAACACATATATAAATATTAGGAAAAATTTTCCTACTCTCTTCTTCTTTTTATTTTATTTTAAATAAAAAAAGGAAAAATTTGGTTTAAAATTTTTTTTTTTTTTTTAATGCTTATTCATTCTCTTCTATACCATAGTAATTCAGGTAGTTGTAACGGTAGTATAAGTAGTAAATAGAAATAGGATAAGTAACAGCTTTAGGTGGAGAAGAGAAAAAAAAATTTTTTTTTTGGAGAAAAAAAAAGGAAGAGAAAGGGAAAAAAAATTTTATAAATAAATAATTAATTAGAACTTAGACAATAAGGTGAAAGAGAAAAAAAGAAAAAAAGTAAAAGCTTATTTTAAAGAAAAAAAAGAAAATTTTATAAGAGTTTATATAGCACGATCAATGGGTATGTGTGAGTACGTGTGCAGCGGCTCTATTATAATTGCCATTAGATGACTCTCCCTGTCTCTTAATTACTTATATTTATTTTTATTGAATATTAGACGATTGAAATAATCGTTTTGAAGTAAAATTTTTATGATTTCTTAATTTTTGAAAAATTTATATGAGTGACGTTAGCTTGTTGTATCTTTTTTTTTTGTTATTATTTATAGTTAATATAAAAAAATTTGTTTAAGATATAGAGATTAAGTATAATGATTCATAATACACGGTTGTACGACATATAATAAGATAATATAATAATGAGATAATGTGTAATATGGAAGTATAGTGATAGTAAAATGAAAAAGAAAAATTTATGTTAAATTTATATTAATCATATATAATGGAAAGGAAAAAAAAATTTCATCAAGGTTTTGCGCTGTTTCCACTCGTCCCCCCAAGGCCGAGGATAATTTTATCTTCGGTCTTGTTAGTCTGGGAGCGGCAAAAAAAATTTTTATTTGTTTTTTTTTTTTTTTTTTTTTTCAGGATTAAGGTGAATCTACTGATTTTTCGTTATACTATCTACTATATGTGAACTGGATTAAAGTGGTTATATAACTGTTGGCTCGTTTTTGGCAAAAAATTTTTATTTAAGATTTTTTTTTTTTTTTTTTGGAAAAGAGGAAAAATTTTATTTTATTTTTTTTTTTTTTTTTTTTGTTAATTTTCCGCAAAGGAGCCATCGGTTTATATAGAAATTTATGGATGATCTTAACTTTTATGATAGTTGAAACGAAATTGATTTTCTAGAATGGTGATTTGTAGTCTTTTAATCGGAATGTTTTTGACTTTTTTGGGGTTTCGACGATTTTTGGAGGATTTTTGGTAGTTGTATGTTCGGTGGTAGAGCATCCTTCATCGTTGTTATTGGGTTTTTCTGAGGTCGATTCGCTTTCTTCTGGTGGAGTTGACTTCTTTTCTTCGATTGTTCCTAATTGGATTACGACTGCTTTTTCATCTCTTTTATTACGATTGTTGTACTGGCGACGTCTGGATAAAAATCGGTTGATAGTTTTCTGTGTAGCTATCCCTCCTATTATAAGTGATATTATTCCAATTGCTGATACTGACCCAATAGTTATTTTTCGGTTGGATTCTTCTTTTTGGTAGTCCAGGGCTATTAGTGACATTTTTTCTTCGTTTTCTTCAAGCCCTTGACCCCAAGGTTAAAATTCGTCGATTATCTTGGCTGGGTTCTGAATTTCTGTGAATGAGTTCATAGCTGCGTTGTTAATTTTTAAGCTCGAGTTTAATGTTTCTAGTGATAGGTTAAAACTCGGAGTGATGAGGTTTATTTTTGTCGATTCTCTCGCCATTCCTCGGATTATAAATCCGTTGCAGCTTACTTGGCATCCTTGTTGAACGTGTAACAACCCGTTTCCGTTGATTACGTTTCTTTCTGTTGTTTGTTTTGGACATATCCATTGGATATTTTCTTCTTTACACGTTGAGTACGCCCATGAGTTTTTCTCATTCATTTTTATCCAAGTCAGTTTACATTTTTCGATTATTCTTATGTTCCATTCTCTTAAGATTTCGGTGTGCGGGTCCATTAACAATTTCATTTCACAATCTATTTCACTTTTCACCTCGGTTGTCTTAGATGGGACGTCAGGCGGGCATGCCATGTCTGGTCCTATCGGCTTGCAGTTGTTTATGTAGTCCTGTCCAGCGAAGTAATATTCGTTAAACGACGGTTCTGACACGAGGTATTTTGATGTTGGTTGGATTGTTAATGTCGATATTTTATCTCCGATTTTTTCAGGCTTTGGGAGTGATTTAAGCTCGTATGCTAGCCATGGTGTTTGATCGAAGAGTGGTATTGTTATAATTATTAGGAAATATCCGTTTGTTTTTCCTGTTTCGATCGTAGATACTTTTGCAAGTGTGTTGATATCCATATGATCCAGTGGTTGAGGTGGGTTAAGCGTCGGATGTTTTTTCATCATGTCAGCAGTGGCTTGGTGTAATTGTTTGGCTGACACGGTTAAACAAGTAAGTTTGCCCCATTTTGCGTCTTTAATTGCTTCTTCAGCGTTGTTGAGAGTTCTTAGGTGATTTGTCATCAAGTGAATGTGTTCGTCTCCTGCCATCGAGAATAGTTGGCTTTTTTCGATATCGGATAATTGTTTATTTACTGATTGTTGCAGATATGTTGAAGTTCGGACTAGGTCCCTGATTCTTTCTGTTAAGTTGGTTTCATGTTTCAAGATTTCGTTTATTTCGCTTTTGATGATGTGAGTGTTGTTTTGAGATAGGTGTACTAGTTCTCTGTTATCTTGATATAATTTGTCTATTTCTTTCGTGATATGTTCTTTATCACTATAATCCATGGTTCCAAATAGTTTTCGTGCGATTGTTCCTACGAAGCCAAACCATGGAGCTCGTCTTTTGCGGTTGGTCTTGTCAATTTTTCCAAGTTGTGGATCTTCAAGATGTTGTCTCAATCGATGTTTTGCTTGTTCGATTTCGGCTTGTATTTCTTGATGACTATTAATTCTCAGGTATGACGAGCAGATGGAAGGCTTTAATTTTGCTGCGCATATTCCATAAGCTTCCCATATACTTTGATTGGAGTGTGGATACAGATTTACTAGTTTCTCGATGTTGATGGAGGTGATTATTTGCCATTCTTCTCGTATCAGATGTATTTTCTTAAACGGATCGTACAGTAGGCCTGGATTTGTTTCCATTGGTTTTATTTGGACTTCTTCTGAACCCTTGGCCCGGTCTACTAATCCCAGGAAGATGAGTAATACGATGTTCATGTTGGATTGATTTTTTTTGTTATATATCTGAAACAAACAACTTGGGTTTCTTTTTAGTCAAATTTTTCGCGGCTGGCTGGTTTAGCCTTGTTCGGGTGAAGTAATTTTCGTTTCCCATTTTCTTTTTCGATAATTAGATTTCCCATTTCGTTTATTTCAGTTATTCTGTACGGCCCGGTATAATAAAGGTCTAATTTATCTTTTCTCGGTTCCTTCAGTGTGTACACGAGATCTCCTACGTTAAATTTTGTGGGATGAATATGTTTGTCGAATCGTACTTTTGATTCGTGTTTTGCTTTAGTTAAATTTTCTGCGGATATTCTTTGAATTTCGGATATTCGGCTAATTAAATCTGCTAAATAATCATTGTATTATTCTATTTTACTGAAATCTGGGAATTAGGTTGAGCTACGAGCTTTCCTTCCGTACAAAATTTCATAAGGTGTAAATTTTGTGGCTGTATGAACGGTTGTATTATAATTCAGCATGGCCATCGAGATATACCGATCCCAGTTGTTAAATTTATCTACATAGGCCCGGAGGTAATCGACTAAGGGCTGATGGGATCTCTCTAAGTATCCGTTCGATTGAGGGTAATAAGATGAAGTTGTTATTCTTTGAATTTTTAATGCTCTAGCGAGTTGTTGTATTAGTTTACTGGTAAATGAGGTGCCATTGTCTGATAGAATTACGCGGAGGTATCCGTAAAGAGCGATATAGTGATTTAATAAAGCATCTGCAACGGTGACTGCTCTGATATCGAGGAGAGGAACTGCTGCGGCTGCTTTAGAAAAATTATCTTGTATGGTTAAGATACGTAAGTTTCCGTCAGGGGTCATGGGCAGGGGTCCTACTGTGTCTATGCTAATTTTTTCGAAAGGTTCAAAGGGTGTATCTGTAATAGACATCGGCTGTTTTGTTTTTATTCGCGTGAGTTTATTTTTCTGGCATATTTCGCAGGCTCGGGTGTAGTTATAAATGGTATCTTACATTCCTGGCCAGTAGTATCTCTCGCGAATACGCCAATATGTTTTTACTACTCCTTTATGCCCACCTATTAAGCTATTATGATTTTCTTCGATTATTTTGTTTCTAAGGGATTCTTCCGGTACTTCAACATTGCCTTCGCATAACGTTATCGTTATTGGACAGTCTCCTAATTCCTGTAATAAATATGCTTGGATGTCTAGATCGGCAAATTCGTCCCCCTGTTTCACACAGCGAAGCGAATGAATATCATGTTTGTGTACTGATTGGCGAAGGTTTCTCAATCCTTCGATTAAGTCGATTGGATCTATTTTTTCAAAATGTTTTGTTTTGATGAATACCGTAAAAATTTTGCAACGACCTAACTTGGTGACGAATACATCTCCTTTTGAAGGTTTCGATGCATGGAGGTCATCGGCATTTATAAATTTTAAGTCACGGAGTAATTTTGCTACGGGTTTTATTATCTCACAATCGGCTGCTAGGAAGTGTACTAAGTGGTCTCGCGCGTAAGTGAGCCCATCACGGCAAATAGAAAATTTTATTTTGATTTCGGACCTTTTTGGCGGTATACTTTCGTCTGAACTCGAGGGTGAAGATATTCTTGGTCGATGGCGCCTTTCAGCAAAAATATCTTCAGCCTCTTCGAAAGTTGGAGGGTCATAGGCGACAAAGGGTGGTCTAAATCGGTGGTTCCCTACGTCATCCCTCACTGTTTTATTCCCACTTGTAGTTGTTTCGCGTCTATTTTTATCGGAATCGCTAGATTTTTCTGAGCTGGATTTTACTGAATTACTGCGTGATTGAATAATTTTATTATTAGTCTGTGAATTATTTTTTTCCGATTCTGTTTCGTTAGGTGTGTTATTGGGGTTGGCCGATTCGGTTTCGGCCCTTTCGTTTATGGCTTCACCGTTTTCATCTACGATTTGCCCAGTAGCATGGTCATAATGGATTCCCATGGCCGCTAATTCATCGGGAATAAGGACTCTTCCGAAGATTGGAGTTCGGGGTTCCGGACCGTCTCCTAAATATCCGATGAACCGAGATCGATTTACGTTCTGAGGGGTTAAATTATTTTTGTTTCTTTTATCTATGTCGTCGACCGGAGTCGAAGGTTTTAAGATGATGGGAGGCTCTGTTTCGCTGTGATCTTCGATTCCTTCGATTTCTTCTGGACTGATATTGCTGCTTGATCCTTCTTCGAACTGGTCACTGTTATCTCTCAGAAATTCGTCGACGTTAATTTCGGGTATTATATCATCATTTAACGAGTCTTCTTCATTTCGCCAGAGAGTTGGGTGTTTGTTTAAGGACTTACGAATTGTTCTTGCGGTTTCCGAGTTCGTTCGTTTTATTTCGGCATACTCTTGGGGAGTGTAATTAGATATTGCTTCTTCTCTGCGGATTCTTTCTAGTGCTCTCTCTGTGTAGACATTTTCCGTTGGAGGTTGTCTTTTGAGAAGTTCGTCAAACATTTTTATTAGTTCCTGGGTTTTTCGCCGTTGTTTTTGTGGAACGATCTTATTGCTGTTCTTTTCGGCTTCTTCTTCCTTCTTTGCTTCGTCGTCCCCCTCTTGGCCTATATCTGGTGTTTGGTTACTCGTACTTGGTCCTGGAAGGAAAACTTCGTCGTCCCCCTCCTCTTCATTTCTTGTTTTTTTGAGACTTCGGATCTTCTGAAGTTAGGTCGAAATCGCTGGTCTCGTGATAATTCACCTTTGGTGGGACTCGCGTTTTTCCCATTTCTCTTTTTCTAAGTCGAGAGGCAATTGTCTCTCTTACTTCAGGAGCGCTGTTGACTCGTGGTCGATTTTTAGATTCGATAGGGCGACCGGGGCGTTTGACCGATTGGATCGCCTCTTCGTCCGAGAGATCTTTATTTAATCTTTTTGGTTTCGTCAATGCAGAGATTGGTAATGCTA
>NW_025404568.1:0-4012 GCF_020080835.1 Cotesia glomerata
AACCACAGTGGATCCACAATGGAACTATGGTGACTCCACATTTGATCCACGACAAAACCACGGTAGATTCACGGTGGATCCACGATGAATCCACGGTGAAACCACAGTGGAGCCACGGTGGATTTATTGTGGTTTCAAGACCGCGAGGGTAAGCATTAAAATTAGTTAATGCTGTGAGGTGGGGATGGCCTCTGATGGATCCAGTGTCGTGGGTCAGGTGTCGCGGATATTTTTGACGTGTAACCCTAAGAGCGGATTTTATGACAACCTTCTCCCAATGTAGATTGCGGGGGTGGGTGTTAACAATGAAAATTTGAAATTTCCGAGTTATAGCTCCTACAGACCCTAAATTTAATAAGAATTTTTTATCCACCCACACCCTCCCACATATATACCTAAGCACTCTTACACATTGAATATGTCGTGATATGAAGTGATGCCCAGAAATTATTCTTGAGCTAAGAATTTTTTCTCTTGACTCAAGAAAATCTATTTCTTCATAATGGTATTCTTAGTTCATGATCTTTTCATTCAAATCAAGCTTACTCTTTTGTCAGTGTATTAATCTTGATATATATATAAGAGATTTCCACCGATAATTGACATCACTATATCTCTGAAACCATAAGGCGTAAAGACTTAAAATTTGGTAGGAATATTCCTTTCGCCAAGTAGAGGTCAGCTAAGAACGGATTTTACGAAATTCCACCTATAAGGGGTTTGCGGAGGCGTCAACAATGAAAAATTCCTGTTTTTAAACTATAGCTCCTACATGCTCCAAATTTAGTAGGAATCTCCTATATGTGATGTAGAAATTATCTATGAGCGAATTTTATAATAATTCATCCCCAATAATGATCGCAGTGGTGGGTGTGAACAATTAAAATTTTAAATTTCTGAGCTGTAGCTCCTATAGGCTCCGAATTTGGTAAAAATCTGCATGTGTGATGTAAAAATGATTCAAGAGCGGATTTAATGACAGCCTACTCCCAATACGGTTTGTGGAGGTGGGTGTTAACAATGATAATTTTAAATTTCCGAGCTGTAGCTTCTTTAGGCTCCAAATTTGATAAAAATCTGCTATATGCGAGGTAGAAATGGTCTAAGAGCGGATTTTATGGCAATCAACTCCCAATATTAATTACAGGGTGGGCGTTAACAATGAAAATTTTTAATTTTCAAGCTATCGCTCCTACAGACTCCAAGAACGTATTTGACAAAGAATCACCTCCAATAAGGATCGCGGGGGTGGTTGTTAACAATAAAAAATATTAATTTCTAACATATAGCTTCTAAAAACTCTTAATTTGGTAGAAATCTTTTATTTCTCATGTAGAGATCATCTCAAAATGGATTTCAATAAAGTTTACTTGCGATAGAAATTGCGGGGGTGGGTGTTAAAATCTAAAATTTTAATTTCCAAACTGTAACTTCTAAAGACTCCATATTTGATCAAATTCAAACCTTAAAGGGGATTGCGGGGGCATTAACAATGAAAATCTCTCATTTCCAAACAAATAGTTTCTACGGACTCGAACTTTTGTTGGAACCTTTTATTTATAATGTATAAATCATCTCAAATAGGATCTTACAAAATTCCTCCCCCATATAGGAGTACGGTAATGATAATTGTCAAAAAATTCATATTCTTCAAATACAGTTCCTACAGATATAAAATTTGATAGAGTCTCAAGAGAAATGGGAAATTACAGAGATGGCCTCCAAGGTCAACGGATTTAAATATTTTTCTTTCTTAATAATTATATTTTCTTACAACAATCGTCCCTTTGGCTGCGGCGAAAAAGTCATTGTAAGGTTTCCAAAATTTAATTTTACATATAGCTATTCAGTCAACGGACTAAGAATTTTGCATACATTTTATTTTAGCTTATCACATAACTGATAAATTGTTCTTATTACGGGATCGCGGAAATGTAACAGATTAAAATGAATACATTTTCTAAACACTTGAGATGTGGAAAAGAAATTTGGATATTTATTTGAAAAAAATTCGTAAAAAACATGTACAAATAATTTCCTATGAAAAATTGATGTCACGGAGGAAATTTTAATTAACGGCAAAATTCGTCGCACTTTAAGCTAGGCAGATTTCAACTTGACTTATGAGACCTCCAATTACTTTAACTGAAACTTTCTGTGCTCATTTCAAAATTTTTTCTTCGTGTCAATTATTCATCATTTTTGGAAGAAAGCCACAGGAATGTTATAGTGATTGCACATTGAAAGCTACAATGAATATTAGCTAAAATAATCACAGAGATAAAAGATACAGCTCAATCGAATGGAATTTAGAATCTGTGCGAGTCAAAACAATATTCCAATTAAATTTCAAGTCTAGATCTAAAAATATAATTCTATTAAGTGCCCAGCGGAGCGGGCGGGTAACAGCTAGTACCTCTATACGAGCATTTCTCGCTGAGATATCGATGTTTGACTATATAGAAAGAGATCATTTTGTCTTTGATTGTCAATACCTCAGCAACCAATGATCGTACATAAAATTCAAGATGGGTTTCGAAAACTTAAATAAATTCTATACGAAAATTAGTTATTGATTTTTTTAAAAATATTTTTTTTTTAATGATTACATGAATTTGAAAAAACAATAAAAAAAGGGCAACAAAAATATCGCGAGAACCACATGTTATATGTGCCTTTTACGATTCACTATACCCACAAATCAATAGCTAATTCTTGTCAAGAATTTATTCAAGTTTTCGAAACCCATCTTGAATTTTATGTACAATTATTAGTTGCTGAGATATTGATAATCAAAGACAAAATAATCTCTTTTCGGTCAAACATCGAAATCTCAGTAAGAATTGCTCGTATAGAGGTCTTTAAAAAAACAAATTATAAAGCTAAATAAACAAGTTATCTGGTTCATGTTGAGGTTAAGTCAAAAAAAAATTTTTTTAAGTTCGTAGGCTGAAAAAAAATCAAAAAATTTCGAAAATTTTTTTCTCTGTGGTTTTCTTAAGATTATTCGAAAAATAAAATTTCGGATCTAAAAACTAGATATTGAGAGCTACAATTATATTGAGTACGACGATTATTCTACAAGTTACATTCTGTTGAAAATCACCCAAAAATTTGGATTTTTATCTTGCTCCCTTAATTTTTGTAAAAAATGTATGATAAACCAATTTCCGATCAAATTTCACCATTACAATATTTAAATGTAAATACTATATACAGATACTAGATAAAATATTCAACTAGCCACTTAGCTGGTTTAACCTTTCGCTGATTAGCTCAACTACTTTAAGTTAACCAGCTAAACCGAACAGCTGGCTAGCTAATTAGCTTGATTACCTCTTTTAGCCGGCTTAACCGGCTAAATTGTACGGCCATAAAAATAATTAATAATCAATTAAGTATCTCGCTATTCCCTGTATGTTTAGTAGTAATTGCTCGAACCGCTCTTACTCGTCAGCGTAACCACTATGTTACTTATCTATTAGTAATAAAATTTATGCGTACTTAAGAAGTTTGCAACAATGAAGCAAAAATAGTAAAGATTATTTAAATAAAAGAAAATTTTTAATTAAAAAAATTTTTAGTTTGAATTTTTAGACGCTCCCGCCAAAAATTAATTTTAATAAAAGTTAAATATTATTAAAGGCTAAGCTATAAGCAGTTAAGGTGAAGTTTGCAGGTTAGTTAAGGACTGAAATTATTTACCACTGATTAATAAACAACCAAATGTATTAAAATATTCTCTGTGAATCTAGTAGTATTTGTCAAAAGCAGAATATCTCGTTGGTGAATTCACTATGGTATCCTTTTAATATATAAGATAACTTATGAAAAATGACGTGGTTCCCAGCAATAAAACAAAAATAATAGAAATTAAAAAAAATTAAAAATTTTAATTTTTAGACTTTCCCGCCAAAAATTAATATTCATAAAATTTGAAAATTACTGAAAGCAAAGTGAAAAACAGTTAAGGTGACGTTTGTAGGATAGAGAAAGATTAAAATAATTAAAA
>NW_025404569.1:0-4010 GCF_020080835.1 Cotesia glomerata
AAATAAGAAAGAATAATTTGATTTTATAATAAACGTAAAAAATAATTTATGCCTGCCAACTCAATAAATCCGTTGTTTGTGGAACCTCGTGACACGTAAGCGAGTATTTTTAGAGGTTATGTAACCACTTAATTAACCTGATCGTGCGATTTACACTCAAAATTACTTAATTTTATTAGTTATTAATAATTAATTATATTCAATCAATATTAGTTATTAATAAATAAATAATCAAGTTACTCGGAGAATATATTTGATATGAGAGTTACACTGAGATAGTAAAAATTTTAACTACTACGCTTAAAGCATAAACACTAATAATAGCCGAAAACTGGGAGAGGTAACATCCCTTACTCCAAAGTGCTGTTTACAGGGTGAGAAGTGACACCGGTAGACACATGGAGGGGATAACTTACCATTGCGATAATAATTAATGTTATCGAGCGGGATAGAAAATGATAAAATTATGAAAATGACTATTAAAAAGCAAGAGTTGGTGATAAAAAAGTTCAAATTTAGAGTTGTATGTATTTTTTAATGCCACATAATAAAAATTAAAAAAAAAAAATATTATCAAAAAAATAAAAAAAAAAATTTTTAGGATGAACACCCCTCATCACTTAGAGGTTAGAAAAATAGATAGTAGCTGATTCTCAGGCTCACTGTATATGCATGTACCTCATGAGAATCGGTCAAGCCGTTTCGGAGGAGTATGGGGAAACGGAACATTGTGACACGAGAATTTTATATATTAGATATATATATATATATATATATATATACTGTTAATAGTATATATATATATATATATATATATATATATATATATATATATATATATATATATATATAGTAGACTGGGCGAAAAAAAACGACTATTTTTTTTTTTCTGTCGATACTGTGAAAATATCATTCAAGATGATAAAAAAAAAATTATTGTGAAAGTTTAAGTCCTTAATAATAATATCAAGGGGTGTATCGTTACGACTATTGATTTTTCAACCGTAATCGCATTTTTTACTCAAAACTCGTTAGTTATCAATCTGAAAATTTTTAGCAATATGTATTCTTATAGGTAATTAAATTTCCTAAAAAAAAGTTCTCCTAGTAAATTACTGTAAAACAAGCCGTTTCCTTGTAATAATGCCTTAAACAAAAGATTTATTTTTTCAATTTTGCGTTTCGATTTTGGATTTTTGTAGCTACCAGAAATATCAACATTTTTACGGTTTAAAATACTTATTTTTAAAGGAAATTTAATGCTCTACAAAAAAAGTTGCTTGACATTTTTAATTAAATTCACTCTTTTCAAATTTATTCGACGTTGAAGTTAAATTCAAAAGTAATTTATCGTTTTCGCGTTACACATGATTTTTTCCCTTTGATTGAAAAATTTATGACTTTAATATTGAGAATAATTTTTTTGTTGGACCACTAAATTTTTTTTTTTTTATAAAATCATAATTTATCAATGTATTATTTTTGCTTTTAAACGATTAGTTATTGACATAAGTTGATTTTTAATGTTTTTAAGTAACTCCAATAATAAAAAAATTCGGCTTCTCAATCAAAAGTTATTTATTTGTGTAGGGATATACTTTTTTTCTATAAACTTACACTTTTTAACTTCCGTTTTTAGCCCTCTTGTTTTTATCACTTTTAATGTCAATACTGTCGCAGTTTAATATATATTCCCTCCACCATTATATTTGTAAATGTTCATTAGCGACGTCGACCGCCTGAAAATGACTTTGAATGTTTCACGTTAAAGCGCTGCGAGGTATCGTGAGCTTTTCCGTAATATGTTACCGAAAGGAAGCTGAAAACATAGACTTTCTTCACTCCCCCACCGACTGATTTTTTATCATTGCATTGTTCAAAAAAATGAATGCTCTTTGATGTGTATAATTACTTTGATTCTATTCTTAATTGTGCAAAGTAGCTTAAACGTTGTCAACACCAAATTTGAGTTTTCATTAAAAGTATTCATTTATTGTTTGGTATATAATTTTTTCTTTATTTCTTCTCAGATTGTTTAATTGTAATTGATAGTTTGAATTTACTTTATGGTATGTAATTGTTTCATTGTAAAAATAACTTTAACCTCAATTACAGTATTACAAATTAAGTGTTCAGTTAATTCTGTGTTAGTGAATTGTTTCATTACATTACTTTGTTACGTTTTAAGTTCGATTTGGATAAAAAAATTCGACAATATGTCAGTTGGAGAAAACTTACCTTATTTGATTTGGTGTTCCTATTAGAGAAAATTAATAACCGTAAACTTCCGACTGTCAAAAGAAGTTTTATCAAGAAGAAGTTTTATATCAAAATGGTGAGACATTTATGGTATTTGAGTGATCAATTAGCCATAATGTCTCTATTTGACTCGATTCTATTGACCTGACTGTGAAGAAAAAACTGATTGAAAACCTGAATAAATAATAAATCATCAAATACTAAAACCAGAAAATATGCGAAGTAGCGAGCGATTCAGATTGAATATGCTAGAAAAGATGTGACTTCATTTCTCTGTAGAATCGCTCACCATATTCAAAAGAATTTGATTTGCTGTATGATTTTTATCGATGAAGATATAAGCAATTGGTCCAATAATGATAGTTTTTCAAGTGTAAGTAATTTTTGGAAAATTAGCTGTCGTCAATGATGTTGCAGAATGTGGTGTATCATTAATTGAAGATTACAATAAGTGTCTCAACTAAAAACGAAGAACAACTTCAGTATTTGTTGTTAGCCGTTAGTGAACACGGGAAAAATACCTAAATTGTAATAAAGCAATTTGATTGAATAATTATTTTTCCAACTGATCCTTCGTCATGATTTGATAATAACTACTTAATTTTTTTTGTAAAATATAAATTATAAGTGAAAATAAAATGATTTTTATCTCTTTTATTAATTTTTATTTGTTTCGACTTTATTATTCAATTTTTTTCTGTAAATAAAAGTATGTCACTAGTCAAATAAATAATTTATAATTAAGGGACCGGATTTGTTTTACTATTGGAGTTAGTTAAATACAGTGAAAATGAATTTATGTCGATAACTAATCGTTAAAAACAAAATAATGCATGGATAAATTATGATTTAAAAAAAAAAATTTAGTGGTCCAACAAAAAAAAAAAAAATTAGGAAAACGGTTGACCCTAAAGGCCATCCCTGCAACTTCCCGCTAATTCCGTTAATACCTGGTTGCTTTTTGAGCTCTTCGAGCTCAAAAGTACAATCCTGTGTTGTTTTAAGCTTTCCGAGCTCAAAAGATACCTTTTTCTATGCTTTTGAGCCTCTTTGAGCTCAAAAGTCTGGATAGAAGTTTCATGGAACACTATTTTTTGAATGTTCATACCGCAATAACTTTTGAATGAATGAACCGATTTTTACGCGGTTGGCGGCATTCTACGTAGTTTTTAAGCCTTTATAAATAATTTCTAAGTTTCAATTGATCAAACTAGAAATTTCGGAGTAACTCTGAAAACACTTTTTTCGGTTTTCTTTCGTTCACGATATCTCTCGAACGAATCAACCGATTTTGGACCAGCGTGGTGGCAATTGACGTGGTTTTCGGATGTTAAGAGCTGATTCGCTTGTGGAATCTATCGGTAGGGCTGCTTGACAGTTATTGAAATAAGTGTGGAAGTTATGTTGAAAAAATCCTTATTTCCAAATATTTCGTCGAGGATATCTCTCGAACTAATCAATCGATTTCCACGTTTTTGGCGGCAATCGACGCGGTTTTTTAACTTCTGAAATTATTCTATATCATCAAAAACGATCCGAGAAGAAATGACGAAGTTATGTGAAAAAAACAGTTTTTTCGGTTTTTTTCGGTTTTATTTCGTTCACGCTATCTCTCGAACGAATCAACCGGTTTTTACCGGATTAGCGCCGATCGGCGTGGTTTTTTGACGTTAAGAGCTGATTAGTTTTTGAAATTGATCGATCGAGCCGTTTAAAGATATTCCAAAAACCACTTTCAAAAATGATTTTTC
>NW_025404570.1:0-4007 GCF_020080835.1 Cotesia glomerata
TCGGATGCAGATAAGAATTAACGTGATTATTAATATGCTTAGATATTCAACTGATCTTTGATTTATTAACAAACTAAATATCAAAAAATCATAAACTTGACTCGATACAAAATCATAAATATTACAAAAATAAACGGAATAATTTACATTTCCTGACAAAATAACCACTAACTAAAACCCTCAATGTAGCGTGAGATAACTCAAAACGATAACTAAAATGTAACCTGGAGCTCTAACAATTCTCATAATAAATCTCAATCACCCTCAAAACTTTTACAAAACCCAAAAAATACTCAATAAAAACCCAAAACTAAACTGACGCTAAAACCGTAACTAAAACGTACTCACAAAATTAAACCCATAGATAAACTCAACATCAAGAAAACTCAACGAGAAACTAACATACCTTTAACATACCGTTCCTCGAGCAAGCGATATCCCTTGGCGATTATTCTCCTGGGATTGGGCTTTGGATTGGAACCATACACGAAAACTAAAAATAATACCCAAAATGACCATTTGGCTTCCACCGCCGACATGGTCAGCTGCCTTCGGTGGCCTGCAACCCGTACCGTATCTGACCAAGTGCTGACTCCCGACGAAGTTGGTCAATCCCTCGTCGTAGCCAACTAAAATTAAAAATGTCGTAAACGACATACCGGTTCCAACCTCAACCAAATCTCTTATACTGGAGCGCTGACATTACAATCAGATCTCTTATAATTCACCAGGAAATCTCAGAGGGTTAGAGGCCTAGCATCTACGAGGCCGGGTGACTCCAAAGTCCCACTCCACGACAACGTAGACTCGTCCACACGCTCTCGAGACGCCAACTTAATTTTCTCACTCAAACTTTAACCTCCTCTTACTCAAACTGACTCTTTTCCAAAAATATAAAATACTGTGTCTCAAATATAAAATCTCTAAAACAATAATAATAACTGTAGCATAAATGTAGCCTTTTAGTAAAGCGAAAACAAAAACTAGGGATGGAAACATTAGCTGAAGAATCGGGATTCTCGATTCCGATTCTTTCAGAAATTTCGATTCTCAGAATCGATTATTCAATTTCAAGAATCGATCTTCTTTTGAAATAATCGATTTTCTGAGTAGCAAAGCCTCAATAGGATCATCGCCATTTAGTATAGTGATCACCTCCATGTATCTGTATATCTATATTCACAAATATAGATATACAAATACATGGAGCACTGATCATATATCATGGGTTACATGATCATCTATTGGGGCTTTTACCTTTAAATATTTTTTTTAATTAAAAATTTTTTTAATTTTAAGAATAAAACTAGTACAATAAAGTAAAAGGTACAATAAAATGCAAATTTATAAAATATTATGTTTTATTAAAAAAGTAACCCGTGTAAAAAAAATCGTCTTTAAAGTGTCTTAAAATTGCTGTTTTTTCAAGATCCTAAACCCGGGACACACAAAACCAAGACTGATTTAAGACTCCTTTAAGATGCAAAAAATTCCAAGAGCCGATTTTTTGAAATTTGGTTCTTTGAATTCATTATGAAAATTAATTTTTAGGACATTTTTTAGACAATTTTGGCGAGTTTTTTTAACCGCAACATTTTTGAGTAACGCTCTTTTTTCAAATTGAATTTGAAATTGTTGAAAAATTATTATCCTCCCATTACTTTCAAGACTTTTTAAGGACGCTCCATTTTAATGTTCCGGGGCTCTGTTGCTGTGAGCTTATCTTAAAATAGTCTCTAAATTTTTTTTAAGATTTTTTAATCTCTCTCAAAGAGATAGTTGTGCCTCTAAGATAGCTCTTTCGAGCTTCAAAAGCTCCTGGAAGTTTCATAGAAATGCACAATTTTTGAATTTTCTAAGCCGCAATAACCTTTGAATGAGCCAAACGATTTTTTGCGGCTTACGGCAATTAACGCAGTTTTTAGGGCTCTTTAAGAAGCTTAGAGCGCGAACTCGTCAGACTAAAAATTTGTGCCATAAAAATTCTAAAGAAAAAACTTTTTTCTTCAATTTGTTTCGACAACGATATCTCACTTAGCAACCAGAACTCAACCAAAACTTTGGACCGGACTGGTGAAAATCAACGTGGTTCTTCAAGGTTAAGAGCTGAGTAGTTTTTGGAATCGATCAGTCGAGCCGTTTAGAAGTTATTCCAAAAACATTTTTGAAAATTCTATTTTTGGAGATTTCTCAAAAATCTAGTGAACTGTGAATCAATTCACTAATTTTCACGAAATTTAATGGCAATGATGCTCTTGTAGATCGCCACCTATTTCCGATCCGATCGGCTCGATGCCCGTTCAAAAGTTATAAGAGGTTTACAGTAGTTTACATGTGGGCTGGCTGTCACACATACACACGCACACACTCACACACACATACATTGGCATACAGACAGGCACCATCGCGGGAATAGTCGGGGAAGCTTCTTAGACCTTAAAACGTCGAGAAGTATCTTGATGAAAACTCAATATTTTAAAAACGGTGTAAAAAACAATAACTTTCCGATTTTCGAAAATTTTTTAATTTTGCTAGCGGGAAGTTAAAAAAATAAAAAAAAAGGAAGCGTAAGAAACGATGCGAGCGCAAAGAGAGCGCTAAATTTAAAATATTTTCACAATGAAATATACAATTACTTTGGACCATTTTTTTATTCAATATATTGATGCTATAGTGTCATTCACTCCGGTATATTGTAATAAATTATAGACTCGATCACTAAGAATCGATTCTAGATTGACTGATAGCTGGGAATCGAGTCTAAATAACGTGAGTTTTTTTTGACCACAGAATCGATTCTCGGGTAGAATCGGAAATCGATTTTACCACCCCTAAACAAACTGTAGCCAAGATGGCTGAAAAGAGAAGTCGCAGCGACTCTCTGCCGTATTCCTGTAACCTGCGACTATACTCGGAATGAGCCTGACAACTGGAATGCATATGTCTCTCACCTCGGCAAAGGCCGAGAATTAGTCTCCTCCCGATCTGTTCGCGGGATCGACGATGATCGTTCGGGTCGATACTACGAAAGCCTGGTTGGCTCACCGTCAACATTCGGAGAAAGTGGCGCTCCTCTCGCCCACAAGTTAACTAGCGCACATGTCCATGTTAAGTGATCTGATCCGATGTTTAGTAAGTTTTTACTTGCTTTAGATGTCTCAATATTAAAGCGAGATTCCGGCTCAGTATTCGGCGGGCTCTTCTTTTAAAAAATTCGCTAAAGAAGTCACAAAAGTATTCCTGTTACGGACTTTCGTGAATAATAATTAATATTATTATTAATTTATACTGGTTAAGATGAGGATTTGGCATTTCGGTATTATGAATGATGAGATTTTATATGCAAGTTATAATGGGATATATTGTAAGATGTTTCCATATACAGGAGTTACTTCTTGTTTACTGCTATATCTTTAATTTTCCTAAGTTTTACATCGTGAGTTAATAACTTATTTTAGAGAGGGAGATTTTTAGCTTTAGGGTTGGATTTATTATAAGAATGATTTCTAATTGGTCGATTTCTTCAAGAGTGGGACTCTGTGCAAAGTGACGCCTTCGCTTAATTTTCTCTCGGAAAAGTCAAACTAAATTCATGTGTTTAACACAAGGCGTCGTGAAGCCGTTGCCTGGTTAGAAGAAAAGCCATAAAAAGGGAATATTTAGTTTAGCCTAGGATAATAAAGTCCTTTATTCAAAGTCGTAACAAAGTATTTTGCTAGAGTCTCTCTAAGAAACAAAGATGTATTTGTTATTTAAGATTTTAGTTTCTTCTTTTTTATAGCTTTTCTCGAGATGTTATATTTTATTTTCCTCTCGAGTGACCATTCTATATTTAAGTATTCCATATGTTTTATTTTCTTTGTTACGATGTTCTTAATATTATTCTTATTATTTTTCTACAAATAATTATTCTTATAATTATATTATTAATCAATTATTTGTCTGATTTGAATTTAAATAAACCGCTAATTTATATCCTATGTAGATGGCGGCATGTGTTGCTACAT
>NW_025404571.1:0-4006 GCF_020080835.1 Cotesia glomerata
CGTGTGATTTACGTGTACCTTATTCTACTTTTCACAGACATCAAAATGCTCACAAGGAATTTAAGGAAAAATTTATCAATAACTCGTTTGGGCATGTTTGCTCAGTATGTGATAGATTGTGGTTTGAAGAAGATTTAAAATCTGCATCTATTCACCACAAAGAGATATTAAATATAATTCTTCCTCATGTGTCAAACGACAAAATTGCTTTATGCAACACATGTCTTAACGCATTAAACAAAAATAACATTCCAGTAATGGCTGTATATAATGGGTTCAAATATCCACAAACTAAATTTATAATTTATATTAATTTTTAACACTTTTAATATTTTAATGACAATTAAATTCCTAACATATCTTCCTTTTTCCCTTCCTTTAAGTCTCGGAAAATTAAAGTTTTAGATTTTGTATAAATATAGAGAAGACTGATAAATTAGTTCATGAAAAGAAGTTTCACCTCTGACGTGTGTACTTTTCACGCACGCACTTTTTTTTTTTTGCTCCCTTCATTTTTGTGAGAAGTGTATTACTTTTTTAGTTGTTTTCTTTGAAGTAACGACAAGAGACTAAGAACTATAAATTTTTACAGCTTGGCCTCGTGATTTCTTCTTCCGAAAGAACGACAGTGATATGATTTTTGAGTTTCACCTAAGTATGTACAAACCGAAATAATTCTTAAGTGTGTTCTTGCTTGCCTGACTGTACACTTTACAAATACCCAGTTGGAGACTCTGAAGGATTATAGTATTCTGATTAGATGGATATTACCTAAATACGTTCAGGTAAGTAGATAGGAAAATAATAGGGAAATAATAAAACGATATTCTAGGCAATTCAGTCTCTTAATAACTCTTGTCTCTTTGTTTGATTGCAATCTCATAAAAACTGACCAGCTTTCAAATCCTCTTAAAATTTGCTACGTGAAAGAACTAACATAGGATTGTAATTTTCAGGATCAGGGACATATTCCAGACAATATCTTTAGTCGATAGTTAGCTCGATGCAACTGAGATTGTATGCAATTAATTTCTGAGTTTGCTGCGAATATTGACATTTTTTTTTCTGTCTGTAAATAATATAATAGTTTAATTTCCAATTTCTATGGTATTATTGAGGTTAACAGCAATTTATTAATTTCCTTTCCAAATAATGAGTAAAAGCTTAAAAATCCAAAAGTTAATGTCCAATCATGCTCATTTAATTTGAAATATAATATCGAAGTAAAGTGTGCTAACAAGAATAAAACGGATCGTGATGGTCACTATCCACGACGCTCCTCAGCACCACCAATCATAACCAAAGTCTGAACATTTTTAATCGAAAAATTGATTTTCGCTTAATAGGACACTTTTGATTTTATTTAAAATTTATCTAAAGATAAATTATTCTTACATTTTATACATTTTACTCCATTGATCGTTTTGTTCCTTTATTTCTTATCATTTTTATTACTTTGTGCGTAGTTGATTCTGTTGATTTAGAAAATGTTTTGACACTAATGGTTTTAT
The DNA here is from genome assembly GCF_020080835.1 of Cotesia glomerata. Classification (NCBI taxonomy): domain Eukaryota; kingdom Metazoa; phylum Arthropoda; class Insecta; order Hymenoptera; family Braconidae; genus Cotesia; species Cotesia glomerata. Next base: position 1,512 of record NW_025404571.1, read on the forward strand.
CGGTATTTGGTACAGCAAAATAAATTTTTTATGTGTTAGGTACTGGTTTTGTACTACTAAAACGATTTAACAATTTTTTTTCCATCACTTTATAGTCAATTTTAGACGAAAATCTAACTTTTATATTTGGTAAATGGTTCAGTTGGGAAGCCCAATCATAAAAGTGTTGTGTCATCGTTATTTATTGATCTAAAGGTAACTGGAGACTTGCTCTAGCAGCCATACGTCTTACAATGTCACCCATGACATCATAAGGCCCTTTGCCATGTGCAGTAGCAAAAAAGTTCCACTCTGCTTTTATTCCATAGTCTTGCTCACGGTAATACAAATTAATAAAGGTTTTATAATTTTTAAACTGTTGTGGAGCTCCATCTGAGAAATAATGGTTTTTTGACACAGATGCTGAAAAAGTTTTTATATAATCGATCGTAACCCGTGAAAAAATTTTCTGATCAAACTATATCAGGCCTGATATGGAAATTGACCATATCAAACTATATATACTTTGATATAAGTATATCAGACTATATGCCCGCCCGGATAAAAAAATTATATATAATTATATTATATGACTATACAGAGTGTCCCAAAAGTAACGGACGCCATTGTAGCATCTGATAAAAAAAAATAATTCTGAGACGAAAAGTCCTTAGCCATTTTTTAATCAGACGCATAGATAATTAATTATTAATTAATATAACATCCTTTTATGCGTTAGAGAAAGAGAGAGAGCACTAGTGTCCAGTCAAGTGCGTTCCAAACGAAGACGCGTGTGAATGTGTAAGTAAATGTGTGTGACTACGTTAGCTATATTAGCTATAGTAGCTAGTTAGTCATACAGTTAATTGTGTCTTTTTTTGACACATACTTTACTGGACACTGGCGCTCTCTTTCTAACACATAAGGAGACGTCATTTTAATTAATAATCAATTATCTATGCGTCTAATTAAAAAATGGCTAAGAACTTTTCGTCTCAGAATTATTTTTTTCATCAGATGCTACAATGGCGTCCGTTACTTCTGGGACACCCTGTATATGATAAATGGCCCTATATAATTATGTATGATCATATTAAATTAGGTATAATTATACATAATTATTTCCATAGGAAAAAAAAAATCAGCGTGAGTGGGAATCGAACCGTAGACCTGACGCTCGAAAGACTAATTCACTACCTGTCTGCCTAAGAGACTTACTTGAAGAGCAAAATTTGTTATAACTACAAGTAATGCAAATCGTATACATGATCGATTCGTAGTGAAAAAAATTTTCAATCCAATTTATTAATTATTAATTATCAATATAAATATTGTCACACGAATTTTATTTCTGTGTGCATCCCTCTCTGCGCCTAGAGTTGGCAACAGATCCACACTCGGTGTGTCTCATATTTTTAATATTTTTGTATTAATTTTATTAATTCATATACTGTATATCATTCATTATTATTTATATTTGACAATTTATATACTATTATTATAAGTTCTTAAGTATTAATTTGACATTTATTTCAGAAAATTGTATTGGATTATTAATAATTTTAATGTTCCATTATATATTGATTATTGGTAATATGTCATAGCCCTTGCTCGCACGGGTCATTCCCTAAAGTATCAATTGCGAGCACAGGGGCTAGTGATTTTGGTAAATGACTTGAGAGGCCCTCGTGATCGGACACGAAGTCTCGTAGTTTTCGGTAAAATAAAAATCGGGAGACACGGGTAGTCCGCAGAGCGTAAGGAGTGTGGATCTGGCACCTTCGTTCCAGTTTCCTTTGTTTGGTGAGTACTCACAAGTTGAGCCATATAGTTAACCACGCACCGCATTGTCTCCTGTTGGATAGTTTGTTATTAAACATCGCTATTAATTATTCGAGTCAGCCAGTATTAATTTATTTAATTTTATAATTATATTTCGTCGAGATAACCCGACTGGGGAATTCGAGTATATCTCAGTTAGTATCATTTAGACATAATTTAGTTTATAATCAACGTCGTCGTAAATAAACGGTCAACTCAGAATTTAAATTAATAATTAATAATTGTACGCGGCAAAATTATTATTATTGATGTTATATAGTCGACCCGGCTAAGGAATTCGGCTCTGGACATAGTTTTAAGTAATTTCTGGTTTTTTTGAATAAATAGTTTATTTGTTTTGTTATTAATATTTGCTGATTTATAAATAATTTGATTCACGTAAAGCACTTCCTCGTTTCTTTCCTGATATTAGTACATTTATCTTTCCCTTGAATACCTGCAGATCGGCCCTTGAGAATCTAAGGTTTGCTATTTCCTGGCAAAGAATAGCTGGCGTCCAAAATCGTGCACTAACCCAGCCTTAAAAAAAGCTGTGGGTTTCTTAGAGGCTAAGAGTTACCTCCCAAGTCATTTTTTTTGTTTATTTAGTATTTTTATTCAATTGTCGGGTGACGTGGACAAGGATAAATGACAACTGACTCTCCACCGTCAGTTGAAATTTATTTTCTTGTTAC
>NW_025404572.1:0-4005 GCF_020080835.1 Cotesia glomerata
AAGACACACACACACACACACACACACACACACACACACACACACACACACACACACACACACACATGCACACACACACACACACACACACACACACACACACACACACACGCACGTACGCACGCGCGCACAGTGACAACCTCGCGGGAGTAGTCAGGGAATCTTCCTATGACCTTCAAACGTCGAGATCTGATGAAAACTCGATTTTTGCCAAACGGGATGAAAACAATAACTTCCCAATTTTTGAAAATCTTCGATTTTCTTAGCGGGAAGTTAAAAATTGTTCAATTTGATGAAAAAAAAAATTAATATGGCTTAGCTTGGGTTGATCCCACTTGTAAATAATAACCATCTTTGGAAAATAGCGTCAATTACTATTTTTGATCTGGTAGTTTTTGGCATAATTGTAAAATTAAGGAGATGAAAATATTCACACAAATAAGAATGCATCAACAATCAACACGCTTGCTTCATATTAAAGCTTACTCATAAACAAACTCAACATAAACACGTAGAACGCTCAGACCTGGAGCAAGATATAGATATAGATATACTGATTATTCCACTACACAGGAGCATACATATGGACAATGCTCAGTAGACGATAGTGGGGACGCTACGAAGAGTCGCACAAATAGGAGACCGAGAACGTCTAATGTGTTCTATCTCATTCTCTCACAGGCTGAATCCTATATATTTAAGTGTTTGTGTCTCTATGGACTCGCTTTTTCGTTTCATCGAGATTTAAATCACAACGATTCTAAAGAAGTTTCACTTCAAAAAAAAACTTCTAATCAAACAGCTTAATATAGTTAAAATTTATTAAGAAATGTTCTGTTAATATTTGTAAATGAAAAAAAAAATGTCGTTCAGCAACTCGAGGTATATTGTACTCATGCTTTGCGTGAAATTTCAGGCATAAACCGACATAAAATGAAAAATAGTTAGATCTGTACCGAAAGGTTCAAAAATTTATTTAATTTTTACTGTTTCAGGAACATTTGTCTTTGGTTAAAAATAATTTAGAACGTTTGTATGGTGAATTAACAGATCTCGGATGCCTAAGATCTCTTAATATCCGTCATAATTCATTGAAAACTAGCGGTGTTCCTTGCGAGTTATTTAGTTTGGAAGAATTGACTACACTTGATCTCGGGTATAATAATTTAAAAGAAGTACCTGAAGGTTTAGAAAAAGCGAGATCACTTCTCAATTTGAATCTTAGTCATAATCAGTAAGTGACAAACGTACTTTTGATTCTTTACATTACATTAACTGAATTATGGATTTTTTTTTGTTTCCTAGAATCGAAACAATACCGAACTCGTTGTTTATAAATTTAACTGATCTTCTATTTTTGGATTTGAGTTACAATCGATTAGAAACACTACCACCGCAGACGAGACGTTTATCTAATTTACAAACATTGAATCTTAATCATAATCCACTCGGCCATTTCCAATTGAGGTAAGACTTAATTTATATCATAAATCGTCAATAGAATTTTCTTTATTTAGTATTAGAAAGATTTCTAATGTGGCAATCCAAAATGTTAGGGGTATACGAGTATGTGACATATGTATCCGATTATGCACTTCTTAAATTTGTTTCGACGTTTGGTCTCAATTTTTCAACAATTATAATGAAGAAAATCTAAGCATAATAAATTTTTCTCGGTAACTATATTTGATTTGATTTAATGATAATTCATTGTTATCAGGCAGTTACCATCATTGATGAATTTAACGACATTACAAATGTGTGATACTCAGAGAACATTGAATAATATTCCCTCGAGCCTAGAAAGTCTTACTAATTTGCAAGAACTTGATTTGTCTCAAAATTCGTTACCACGGGTACCAGATGCACTTTATTTACTTTCGAATTTAAAACGACTGAACTTAAGTGATAACGAAATCACAGAAATATCATCAGCGGCTGGTAAGTATAAGCTCGTTAATTAATAAGTTTTGAAAATATTGAAAATGATTTGCATTGATTAAAATTGTTTCTGTGATTATGCTACACGCACAAAAACAATCTTGTTGAAATAACAAGAAAACGGGATAACTGAAAATTATGTTGTGGTAACAAATGAGTATAGTCATGACAACAAATCCATTAGTTGCATTAACAAAATGTTTCAAGTTGTACTAACAAACCAGTTTGTTAAATCACAAAATCAATTTGTTGCTATCACAAAATGACTTTGTTGTTGCAACAAAATGGTTTTATTGCTATTACAAAGTGACTTTGCTGCTGGTACAAAGTGATATTGTTGCAATAACAAAAATAGTTTGTTGCTTGTTAAATGTAGTCTTACAAAATTTACTGTAACAAGTTTAGTTGTTATTCCAACAAATTCTCATTATTATTCTTACAAATTCCCTTTATTACTTCAACAAATTGTCTTTGTTACTCCAACAAATTTTCTTTGTTATTTTAATAGAATAATTTTGCTGTTTCAACAAAAAAATTTGTTATACCAACTAAAGTATTTTGTCGAATCAACTAAAAAATTTTGCTATAGTAACAAAACTGTTTTGTTGTTATAACATATCAATAACTTGTTATAATCTAAATTTTGTTATTTTAACAAGATTAGTTATCTCTATGTTAACAAATTCATATGTTACCACAACATCTCTTAGGTTGTCTTAACAAAATTTTTCTCTGCGTGAATATGCCATAAAATTAACTTCTTTCTGCATAATATTACAAAACTACATGTTTTCTTGATTACATTTGACTCAGAAATGGAAAAAAATTTTTTTTCGCTGAAATTCAAAATTCATAATTTCGAAATAAAAAAAAAACTCTCCGAAGTTTTTAGGATCTCTTAAAATTATTTGAAGATATTACAGTAAAAAATACAAAACTTGGCGCCAGACTCTACCAAGTCTGTGGATGAGCACAAAATTATGTGTTGCCAAACGATTTTCAAAAATTCAAAATTTCTAGAAATTTTTCATTCAAATTTTTCTTCAAAGTATATTTTCTTTCAATAGCCTTAAGTCTCCCGTCCCCCCCGCTCAAAAAAAATATGTGTGTGTATTAATGTACACACGTTTGAAGTAAAACTTTTTCATGATATATTAGTTATTTTTAAGAAGTGTCTATTCACACGTAAAAAAATTCGGAAAACGGTTGACCCTGAAGGCCATTCCTGCAATTTCCCGCTAATTCCATACCTGGGCGCTTAAAATTGCATTTATGACGTTTTTGAGCTCTTTGAGCTCAAAAGTCTGATAGAAGTTTCTTAAAACACTGGTTTTGGAATTTTCAAACCGCAATAACTTTTGATCGATTCAACCGATTTTCACGCGGTTGGGAGCATTCGACGCAGTTTTATCAGCCTCATAAAAAACCTCTAAGTTGGAATTGATCAAACTAGAAATTTCAAAGTAATTTTGAAAAAACATTTTTTTCGGTTTTCTTTCGTTCACGATATCTCTCAAACGAATCAACCGATTTTGACCGGCTTGGTGGTGATCGACGTGGATTTTTGTTGTTTAAAGCTGATTAGTTTTTTTAATTCGACCGGTCGAGCCGTTTAAAAGTTATCCAAAAAAAACCACATTAACAAAATTTTTTTTTTTAGTTTTTAAAGTGAAACTTTTATTACATCGTCTCAAACTTTTTCGTCTGTGTGTTGCATGCCGCGTGACGGTCGGCCGCGGAGTAGGGATAAAGTGAAAGGCGCTCGTCAGAGCAGCCAAGGCCAATATTACTTATTTGTGTCAGTGCTTTTTTGTTTGTTTTTTATTTAAAATATATGTATTTTATAAAATAGTTCATTATTAATTACATCGGCACACGAAAAGAAAAAAGTTGTCAGTACTTTTGACGGGACCCATATGTCTTTATGTATTTCGACCCGCTGAATCCGAATTTAAGGTCAGTTTGACCCGTACACCGTCTAATTTTCGAGAAAACTTTGAAAAACCGAAAAAAATGACGAAAATCGGTTGTTTAGGCGATTTAAAATGATTTAAAAATTTTTTT
>NW_025404573.1:0-4005 GCF_020080835.1 Cotesia glomerata
GTTAATAATGACAAATCAAGAAAATAAACGCAAGGAAAATTAATAACAATAATAATCGCCGACGCTGTCGTCGATTCGCAGTTCGCGACCCGAACAAGGAAAAGTTCAAAGTCGCCGCAATAATAATAATGAGTTACTCGTAATAATCCACTTAATACTAACTCGCGAGATACTCAAAAAGATAATAAACCTTCGCTCAGCTAAATTAATGACCAGCGACTCAAAAAAAAATTAAATCATCGCTCAAATTAATTAACGGCAATTAATTAACTAAATAATATAATAATCTTCGCTGAACCCACCAAATACACAATTAAGCAAGTTAATAAAACATAAATCGTTGCATCAATTCAGTTACTGTCAGTGAATTAACAAAAAAACATTAATCTTCGCTAACTTCAGTTAATGAACAATTTTGTTAACTCCGTTGTAAGGAAATAAAATCGAATCGCCGGCTTTAATTAATGATGATTGACTCAAAAACTAATATACAACACAAAAAAAATAAATCTCCGCTTGCTTTAATTAATAACGATTAATTAAATAAGTAAAACTTTCCTGAATAATCGATGCGCCAAAGGCCAATTAAGAATAGCCAAATTAAATTTCAAGATTTAAATGATCTATTCGCCGAATTTAATTACACCTTAAATAATAAAATTCAATCGTCGAATTTACTCAATAATTAAATTAAATACTTGAGTAAAAAAAATTTAAATAATCACTCAGTTCTCGGTCACTGAGTCTCACACAGTTCAAATTCTATTCTAAGTCCCCAATGATCCTGTGAGAGTGGGCAACTTACGTCCGATTGCCTGCCTTGGACGCGGCAGCCGTTTCTCAGATTCCCTCTCCGTAGGCGAACCTCTTACTCAACGTCGGTAAATTGCACGAACCCGAAGCTCGATCAATGGGTAATCGAACTCATCGATTACCCCGGGAGTACAAAATCAACTAGCACAATACTTATAACGAACAATAAAAATTATACATCCGTAAACACACACAAAAAAAAAATTGGCGGTACCTAAATACCTCGTGCGATTATCTCTGCTGACTGACTCAACTTAGCCGTGACTTTCTTACACTATGACTCGAATAGTGTCGAGTACACTTAATACTACATAAATTAATTATTTAATGAACCCAATCCAACTGTTTAGTTAACTGTTTGATTAACAAATTCGAATCCCACGAGCTACTTCAATTGAGACAAAGCCACTCACCCTGGTCACAGCGTCGAGCTGAAGTTATTCCTGGGTTGTTCTGCTGCCAAGTCGCTCTCGGCTTCCACGTCGGACTCTTGGATAATGGATTCCTCGGCGAGGATACTTGCTGATTCTTTGGAACCCGGACACGTCGACTAACAATCACACCAGAACACGCGTCGTACTGTATAACGCTTTCGTCGAGGAACTAATTAGCAACAGCTAATTATCGCCGCACTGCCTTTATTTTTCGGCAACCCAAAATTAGCACACTACGTCGTGGCTAATTAAATATACGTAGATTCCAAACGCCAGAATTACTCAAGGAGTTTTCCCCAAAAAAAAAACAAACAAAACTAAGTATCGTAGAAACGTGTCTGCACACGGCAAGTCGGAAACGTGGAAGAGAGAAAAACATCAGCACATGTCGCATTTTTTTTCCTCTCCCCTCTCTGCTGGGTCCGTCGTAGGCTGTGAACTCCAGAAATGGCGCCGTAAGTCCAATTTTCCGATATCGACATTTTGAATGATGTATTGGCTGGAGCATTAGAGCGCTCGACAGCTAGCTTTATTCTTCACGCATGCGTCGATTGCTCACTTCGAGTTCCAATCAGTCCGTCGTTTCGCTCGCTCTCGAGACAGCCATCCTCCCGTCGTTGATGATCTTGCAGGTTACCCACGTCGATGATCCTCGTTGTTTCTCTTCGCGGGTTCGTGGCCGGCGTCGTTAGTACCGTCACAATAATTAAGTACTTAAATCTAACTCAAAGCTACTTACTTACTAAATCAAATTACATTTTATCGCATTAGATTTTGGTTTCGTGCGCAATCGAGCTTCGTTCGAGTTTCTACACGCGAGGGCGACTCGGTCGCGGCAAATCCAACCAATGGGCATAAAATAAAATAAATAAAAAAACTTCAATTAAAATTTCCTTTAAAAATTTAAATTCCAAAAAGGTAAAAATTAGAGAAACAACTGCCTTAACAAGGTGGCGCTAAAGCGGCCTGTTACAATATATATATATATATAGAAAGAAAGCATATATATATATAGCTATATATATATATATATATATATATATATATATAGAATATATATGAGATAGAATATATAGAATATATATATAGAATTTTTGTTTAGACATATCCTATCATATTTTGGGCTAAGAGTGAAAAAAAAAATATCGTCTTTTTTTGGCACACCCTAATATATATATATATATATATATTAGGGTGTGTCAATTTTAGGCGACTTTTTTTTTCAGCGAAAAAACAGGCTGAAAACTTGCATGATGGTGAGAACAGAAGCCTGTTCAAAGCGAAGCTCTTAATATTAATATTTAGAGGTGTCTGTCCCTAATTTTTCATTTCCCATTTAAATAACATATGAAAAAAAATTCTTTTTTTTGTTTATTTTTCTAGCTCGGCATACGCACCTCATATATATAAGCCCATAGCATATTCTTGTAGAGAATTCAACGCTTTACAAAAAAGGTCTCTTACACTTTTATCATAAAGACAGCCGTTCTAAAGTTATTCAGACGTAAACTTCTAAATGAATAAAATTTTGATTATTCAAGTATTAAACTGATTCATATTAATTTATTACTGTCTTAAAAATTATTTTTATATGGATAATTGGTTCTGATGCGCTAATATTTTCATAAAGCTAAAAAAAAATTACTCATGTATCAAATTTTTTTCTTCTTTATTTCATTTACTGTAAGAAAATCATGATCCGAGTTGAATGAATTAAATTTTTGAAGTGTCACGGAATTAACAATTTATTACTCTTGTAACGGGTGTGTTTCCGCTCATTAGCCCCTTAATTAATTTAATAGAAATAAAACGATACCTAGCAAAAATGATTCTAAATTAACAAGGGCGCCACCAGGATTTTTCAATGCGGTTCCTGGAACTGGAAACCAGAGCTGAGCTTAATAATCTACAGGGAGAGAGAGTGGAGGAAGGTGGTCTGAAAGAAATAAATCTTTATTTAACAACGGCACCAAAATTTATTAACAATATAAAATAACAACCCGTGCACTTGCACGCACTCCAACTCACTTACAACTCACTCACTTAATACTATGACTTATTACTACGGTTTTCTTACTTCACGCTTCCCACCGGGAAGTCGCTACTACAACTTATATCTACCTATCAACAAGACACCTCGTACAAAGACGTCAGTGTACGAGGGCTGTCAATAACGCCTGGCTACAGAAGCAACAGCCTAGTGACTGCAACGTAAGCCAAGAAGCCTCTGCAGCTCACACACACACTCCACACTATTCTTACGTCGCGCTGTCCATCGGACCCTCACGCTCTTTCAAAATTCTTAATCCTGACGGTACCCTCTTATGGAGCGTCTATACCGCAGTTTCTAACTAAGTCGCGCTGTCCACCGGACCCTCACGCTCTATGCCAGCGAAACACCTCGCAAATGGACTGCTCGCTTGCGAAGGAACGCTGGTAGCACTTACACACACATAACCCACACGTCTCGCACACACACTGACTCTACTTTACTTTTATTTTCTGGATTACAAAATTAAACTCCAAAAAAGTCAACGTTCAATTCTTACTAAAATTATTCAGTCATTAGCTCGAGATTAAAATTATAAACAATTTTCACAATTAATAATTACTACTTAAAATTTCCGACTTAAAAATCGACGCCTAAACTTATTTCAAAATTACCACGAGTTTAATACTCAGCACATTGTATAATCCTCAGAACATTCTCTATAAAATTAACTAAATTTCTCGGACGTAATCCACACTGATAAGTAGT
>NW_025404574.1:0-4003 GCF_020080835.1 Cotesia glomerata
GTATGCTAGACATTGCTGGAAAACTGCTCGAGAAGCACATACAAGGGAGACTTCGCAACGACATAGACCGTGCTGGAGGTTTTGCCACCAACTAGCGTTTTCCGGAAAGGTCGTTAGACAGTCGGAGCGATTGAGAAAGTCATAAAAACAGCAACAAAAGCATGGTCGGGTAGCCTCAAAGCTCGTAAAGTATGCCTTCTCCTCACGCTAGATGTCAAAAACGCATTTAACAGCGCAAACTGGTGAGACATTTTAGACGCTCTGCAGCACAAGTTTGACGCAGAGCCAGATAACCTGGCACTAGTCGACAACTACCTTGACGATAGAAAGCTAATAGTGGAAACTACTGAAGGCCCACAAGAATACGCCATAACGGCTGGCGGGCCGCAAGGCTCAATAATGGGGCCAGATCTATGGAACGCAGACTACGACAAGCTTCTTGAAATCCCGTTGCCAGAGCAAGTAGAGCTAACAGGCTTTACAGACGACGTTGCGGCCACTATAGTGGTAAACAGCGTAGAGAAGGCCGAACTGCTAGTTCGGGAAATCATTGACGCCGTCGAGACTTGGCTTGATAAGCATCACCTAAAACTCGCCAAACAGAAAACCGAGATGGTCGTTTTGACACGTCAAAAATGGTTCCCAAAACCATTCTTTGTGGACATGGGAGGAACAACGCTGACGTCAACGAGGGCCCTGCGCTATCTAGGAGTAATGATAGACGAGAAGCTATCTTTCCGTGAACATCTTGACAGTGCATTCAGGAAAGCCAGCAAGACGGTGTCTAGCCTAGCACGAATTATGTCCAACACCATGGGACCCAGAACAAAAAAGAGAAGAGTTCTTCTATAAGCAGTCCACTCGGTACTGCTTTATGGAGCGGAGATATGGGCAGACATATTAAAGCAGAAGACCTACCAGCGAAAGATAGCAGCAGTACAGCGGTGCGGCGCTCTCAGGGTTGCCTGTGCCTACCGCACAGTTTCCGAAGCGGATGTATTGGTCATAGCGGGAGCTACGCCAATTGACCTACTCGCGTTTGAGAGAGCAAAACTCTATGACGCTAAAAACAGTGATGAAAACATGGATGACGCAAGAACGAGGATAAAGGCGGAAACGCAGCAAGAGTGGCAGGACCGATGGACATCGGGAGAGACGGGAAGATGGAAGGCGCGCCTGATCCCAAACATCAACGTCTGGTTTTCTCGGAAGCACGGGAACACGGACTTCTTCCTGACCCAGCTATTGACAGGATATGGGCAGTTCCATGCCTATCTTTTCAAAATGGGTTTTCACAGCACACCAACGTGCAAATACTGCCCAGACAAAATTGACAATGCCGAGCACACGTTTTTCGAATGTAGAAGGACGACAGAAGCAGCACTAAAGAAACAATAGACACCACGCTCTCCCCTGAGAGCTTGGTAATCTGCATGATCCAAAAAGAAGAAAACTGGTCAGTTATCGCAGGCTACGCGCAAAGCCTTTTAAAAGAAAAAATCGCAGAAAGGGATTAGAAACCAGTAGTAATAAGAAGTAAGTGTCGTGAGACACAACATGGACTGGATTGAAGTAATGCCAACGCGGTCCCGATCCAGTCTTCCCTGTAACATCTATGGGGAAAGAAGAGAGGAGGATGTTTAGTCGGTATTGTTGCAAAATAATATTGACTTCTGATTCCGACATACCCAGGAAAACACCTAGTTCTGGCACCAACACCAAGCCCTGGCATACGTAAATGTATTTTACCTCCTCTAAAAAAAAAAAACACACACACACACACGCATGCACGACACACACACACGCGTGCACACATACACACACCCACACACACACCCACACACACCCACACACACCCACACACACCCACACACACCCGCACACACACCCACACACACACACTCTCACCCACACACACCCACACACACCTATATAAACGCACGCCCACACCCACACACATCCACACACACACCCACACACATACATACATACATACATACATACATAGTGACACCCTCGCGGGGATAGTCAGGGAAGCTTCCTGCGACCTTCAAACGTCGAGATCTGATGAAAACTCGATTTTTGTAAAACGGGGTAGAACCAATAACTTTCCGATTTTTGGAAATCTGAGATTTTCTTAGCGGGAAGTTAAAAATTCATTTTTTACGAAAGATAAAAATATCGTTTGTCAAAAAATTAGAATTGTATTGATTCAGTTCTATTGGAATGTAATGATCTTTGATATTTATCGAAGGACTTCAACGCGAGCAAAGCAGCGGGTAAATGCTAGTTAAAAATGAAATCATCGTCTATAAAAAAGTAATCTTTGGCATCACTTTTTTCAACTTTCAAGATTTAGTATGATTCTCATTTAATCATACGAAAAATATGAAAAAATCATTATCTATAATAATATATAATTTAATATGATTTGATATAATTATTCACAATTGTTTACAATTATACAAAAATTACGAAGAACATCATAAATAAATTTTTTTGCCCTCCGGGCGGAAAGTGGCAACTTTCGTCCCGCTGCGCTAAACTAAGTTGCCGCTTTCCGCCTTCGTCGGACAAAAAAATAGTATACACTCCTCGGGAAGTAAATAAGAAAGCCTCAGATCACATGTTTGTTGACCTCGGCTTCGCCTCGGCCAACAATTACATGTGATCTGAGACATTTCTTACTTTACTTCTCTAGGTGTGTAATATACTATTTAAAATTATACATCATTTTATATAATTATAAATAATTCTTCATAATTATAAACAATTATACAACCATAAGCAAAATACAATGTAGGATTATATATATAATTTTATATAAATGGTAAAACACAAGAAAAACATTGTATGAAATTGTATAGAATTATACATGATTCTATATGGGGCATTCCACGCCACATCGACCACTTTTGACCCTGACCCCTTTTGATTTGGCTGAAAGTTTATCATCCTTTTCTACCCTATCAAAAACGTCTTTCATTATTTTTTAAAATTTTTTTTCCCAACCAAAAAAAATTTTTGAATTTTTCAAAAAAACCACTTTTTTAGTTTTAAATTGCCATAACTTTTTAAAAAATTGACTTATCAGAACCTTTTTTTTCAAAATTTTTGTTATTAAATGTCCTTTTTGGGAAAGAATATAAAAAAATTATTCAAACCTATCTTCATCGTTATTTTTTAGATTTTATGAAAAAACTCCGAATTTCTCGATGATAACCATTGTTAACCTTTTGTCACTCGCGCCATGAGTAGATCACCGCTTAACAACTACTCAACCTATAGAGACTCACTATAGTGCGAGCGAGAAACTAAAAAAGACGCGAGTGACGAAGGGTTAATTTCTTTGTTCTTTCTTCCATATAAAACTTTGACATTTTCTACAAATATCCTGAAATTTTCAGAAAGGTGTTTTTTCTATTTCTATTTTTTTTTCAATTAAAAAAAAAAATTTTTTTCTTTTAATCTTATTTTTCATAACACCGGTCCAAAAATTTCCGGAAATCCTCAAAAAACAAGAAAAAAGTATAGCAGCAAAAGTTGAACATGTTAATCATCGAGAAAATTAATTTATTTAAATACAAAGAAAATTGAAAAACAAAAAAAAATATAGAACTAATAGTTAACCAGGTAAGCTTCTCAGAATTGCTTTCTAAATTTTTAATCCTTGCAAAGGTCGAAGTTTAGTTTTAAATTGCTCTGAACTTCTTCGAGAAATGATAGTTTAAGCGACCTATGAATCTTCTTCATAAAAAATATGGAGGGTAGAGGTAAGGAGAGTCATCTCATATGGGAGAAAAGTTGAAAAAGTGTCCAGTTGTATGCGCTAAATAACAGTTCAAAAATCCTCCACAATCGCGCTGGTGGATGCACAGGGTATGGTATGAATGTAGTACTGTAGATGAATTCAGCGCATGCCGAGTTAAAAATTTTAATGTCATTATCGACTAAAAGTAGTTAATTATTGAGAATTTCAACAACTTAAGTTGTAAAAACGCCA
>NW_025404575.1:0-4002 GCF_020080835.1 Cotesia glomerata
CTGAAGAGCGACAACATAGTATAGCAAGATTGCAACAACTATGGGATGCTGCGGAGAAGGGAAGATGGACTCATCGACTTATACCAAGGATTGACGTTTGGCTTAACCGGAATCACGGCGAGGCCAACTACTATCTGACCCAGATGTTGTCAGGACACAGCTGTTTCCGGGAGTACCTTCATCGCTTTAAGCACGATAATTCCCCAGAGTGTCCATCTTGGCCAATAGTTGCTGAAAATGCGGAGCACGTTTTCTTTGAGTGCCCTCGTTTTAACCCACAGCGTGATGAGTTAGAGAAGATGCTGAACAAGAAAATCACACCAGAGTCAATAGTAGAAAAAATGCTGTCATCCGAAGCTGCCTGGAACGCCACACGCACGTTTACCACCGAAGTGCTTACAGTGCAGCGTTCCATTGAAAGAAAAAGGGCAAATGACAGAAACTAGAAGGAAGGAAAAATAACACCTTAGCCACCAGAAGGAATAGCAGTAGCTAGATCCTCCCCTCACAAAGTAATGCCTGACGGCGGTTTCCACGTGGGATTAGAGGAAAGAAGAAAAGGGGTTTAGGGTTTAGTGGGTAGGGGCAAGCGCGTCGAATTTTAGTATGACGCTGCGTCTAGTCACCACATATCCAGGTCGAACAAAGGCTATGCCTGGAATCCGTAAAAGGGATTCCCCCTCTAAGCACAATAAAAAAAAACACACACATACATACACACACACACATGTCATTACGTCATCATCACATACGTTATTGCACAGACACAGTGACAACCTCGCGGGAGTAGTCAGAGAAGCTTCTTATCGCCTTCAAACGTCGAGATCTGATGAAAACTCGATTTTTTGCAAAACTGGGTGAAAACAATAACTTCCTGATTTTTTGAAAATCTTCGATTTAAAAATTTTGTGAAAAAAATTGAAAGAAGTACATAATTAATTGAAGAGTTTTAGAGCAACTTTGAAGAATTTTTGCAGAATTCATACATTTTAACATTTTATTAATTTATACCGTAAATCTTGCCATTGAATCTATTAATAAAAAAATTAAAAATGTAGCGTTACAGATGCCATTAGGGTATATAAAAATTATACGCCCTCATTGCATCCGGGAACCATAAGGATGTACAATAAAAATTCAATTCTTTTTTCTAGGTCCAAAAAAAATTTTTAGTTTAAATAAAAATTTTTTTTTTTGCATTCTCTCAACGTTTCAAGTAAAAATAAGTTAATTCCCCAAAAAAAGATTTTTTTATACGCCCTTATAGCTCCCAGAACCCACCTCGGATGCCATAAGGGCGTATAATAAAAATTCTGTTTTTTCGAAGTCCAAAATAATTTTTTCGTTTTAGCGAAGAAAAATTTTTTTGCATTTCCACACGTTTCATACAAATAATACATCGGTTGCCAAAAAAATTTTATCGAGTGGCCGTGCGAATACGCCCTTAGGCATCCGAGGTGGGACCCGGAAGCCATAAGGGCGTATAAAAATTTTTTTTCGGGGAATCCAACGTATTTTCGCATGGAAGGTGCAGAAATGCAAATAGAAAATTTTTTTCTTCAAACTAAAAATTTTTCTTAGACAAAAAAAATTGAATTTTTATTATACGCTCTTATGGCATCTATATTTACGACGATATTTTGAATTTTTTTTTTTTATTTAATATATATTATGGCAGATTTACGGCTATAAATTATAAAAATGGTACATATGTATGTGAATTAGCAAAAAAATCTTCAAAGCTGCTCTAAAACTCTTCAATTAATTATGTCCTCAATTTCATTAGCACCTGCTAAGAAAATTGAAAATTTTTCAAAAATCGAGGAAGTTATTATTTTTTACCCCGTTTTTTGAAAATCGAGTTTTCATCAAGATCTTGAAGTTTTGAGGTCCTAGGAAGCTTCCCTGACTATTTCCACGATGGTTATTGTGTGTGTGTGTGTGTGTGTGTGTGTGATGAGAGAGAGAGAGAGTGTGTGCGTGTGTGTGTGTGTGTGTGTGAGAGAGAGAGTGCGTGTGTGTGTGTGTGAGTGTGTGTGTGAACGTGTGTGGTTGTGTGTGGTTGTGGGTGTGTGTGTGTGTGTGTGTATGTAAACCTCCTCACTTAACTTTTGAACACGGCCTTGACCGATTTGGAGTCGCGATTGATGCCATTCGAAGAAGGGTTCGACTAAACTTAGATTTTGAATATAAAGTTCGGACGATTCGGACCGACAGATTTTGAAAATCTTAAAAAAACTGCGAAAAAGTTTTTTCAAATGTGGCTTTTTTCTAATAACTTTTAAACGGCTCGACTGATCAATCCTAAAAACTAATCAGCTTTTAACATCAAAAAACCACATCGATTGCTCCCAAGCCGGTAAAAATCAGTTTATTCGTTCGTGAGTTTTCGTTGACGAAAGAAATCGAAAAAAGTGTTTTTTTGCGAATTACGCCGAAATTTTCGGTCTTATCAATCTGTGTTTAAAATTATATCATAGAATTCAAAAAAATTGCGTCGATTGCTGCCAACCGCGTGAAAATCGGTACATGCATTAAAAAGTTATTGCGGTTTGAAAATTTAAAAAATAGTCTTTTATTAAACTTCTATCGAGACTTTTTGAGCTCAGAGAGCTCAAAACTACACAAAAAATTATATTTTTTTGAGCTCGAAGAGACTTATAAGTGCAATTTAGCGAGTGCTTAATTGCAGAAAGTAGCGGGACGTTGCAGCAATGGCCTTCAGGGTCAACCGTTTTCCCTAATTTTTTTTTTAAGGTATTACTACCGATCACACACAAGTGTCAAATGAGTGCTTTTTGTAATTTGGCTTCAGTGGTATTTTCATTTGACAACACCGCATAAAAGCTAAAGAGAGATAGAAATATCACTTGCATTCCTAAAGATAAAAGGACATAACAATTTATGCGCCCTTATATCTTCGCAAAGGCAAAAGGGCGCATATTTTTTTTTTAATGACAATTGAGTAATAGACACATTCTGTGCTTAAAATTAAAAAAAAAAATTACAAAAGGTAAGAGGCGTATGTCTTTAATTATACGCCCTTTTACTTTTAAAAATTCGAAATTTTGGTGATCTAAAGGTGAAAGGGCGTATAATTTTTTTTTCGAGCCGGTTTACAAAAGAACATATTCGTAATTTAAAAATGTGAAAAAAAAATTTTCTGTGGTAGTAGCGGCGTAAGACCTTAACTAAACAATTTTTCAAAGTTAAAAAAGAAAATATATCTAAAAAAACGCCATTCGGCCAAACCGCAGGAAATAGAATTAGATTTCACTGAATGATATTCTTGATTAAAATAACGTAAATAAGTCGGTTGTACTTTACGTTGCCAGAAAATAGTTCAATTTTTAATTTTAATTTTAAAAAATAACTAAAAATGGTCAAAATGTCAATACATAAACGTCGGTATTCATTTTAAGAAATAGTTATCATAAAAATTTGGATTCTCGATGCTTGATCATAATGAAACAGCTGTTCTGTGAACGGCACCGGTAAGTATATTCAATAGGGCGATGCAAACGGAAAATTTCCGGCTGTTTGAATATATCCTGTCATTGTGATTTTTTGTATTACTTAACTTTTACGTAATTTGTCTTTGATTGGATTTATTTGCTATTTGTTTTTATCAAACTTTGTATACGAGGCTGTTATTTAAGTATAACTAGGGCCAGGAATCTGGTTTCGCTAAAAGAGAGAGAAATAAGATAGTCTGAGCCAAGCTTTCTAATTGGCTGTAAAAAATTTGATATACATTTGTTTCTCGTAATCAGCTGAAGCCAGTAGCGGAGTGAGCAATTAGGGATTGGATTGTTAATCCAAATTCAAGAGTTGATAAAAATTGAAATTTTTATTAAAAATGAAAAAAAAACAACACTATTTTCAGAATTTAATTCCACATCAAATGAGTGATTTTTCATATTTTTATCAAAATTTTTTAGATTTTTCTCTGTAAATTTACCAGGGATAGGGAGTCAGAGTTTTACTCGTTTTTAAGCTATA
>NW_025404576.1:0-4001 GCF_020080835.1 Cotesia glomerata
TAAATTTTAATTTTTGGCACAATCGATTCAAGATTATTAATTAACACGGTATGTAAGTATATACATGCTTTAAAATGTCACTTATAAAGTCAATCAATTGTTTTGATAAACGACCGTCAGCTATTCTATTCAATCCTTATTTTATTTTGATATCTATTTTAAACTATAGAGTGCGCTAAGTTCACTACACTCTGTTTTAACAATAAAAGTGGAATGTGGAATAATGGTACTGAAACGATATTAAAGTTAATAATAAAATCTTGTCGAAGAAACAGCAAAATTTTGTTCCTGAATATCTTTAAATATTATTTATTCGTTATTTTCAAGATATTAATAATATTTACGTTTTTAATTTATTAAAAGTGTTTTTCAACAACTTAAAAAAAAGTAAGTAAATTTGTGTCATTATTGAAGTATTATTTATTAAATAAAACTTTTAAAGATTATTTATTTTAATTTATTTATCATTTGCAGTGACTCCTGAAAATATAGCAAAAATAAATGCATCAATTCAAGTCATTCAAGAGGTACTTAGAATTACTAATGTGCCTCAAGATGAGTATGACAAAGTCAAAGTATGTTGATTAATTATAAATTATTGTTCAAGTTCATTATTATTGCAATCATAGTTCACTGTATTACTCAATATTAATTATTTGTAGGAAATCTGGCAGTTAGAAGCAGAAATTAGGCAATTGGAGGAGGATTTGCATTATTATGAGTCTTATGTTAAAGATTTTAATCAGCAATCAGGAAATCAATCATTTCGTGGACGTGGACGTGGACGTGGACGTGAACGTGGATTTCGTGGTCATTATGAAGTGAATCAACCATATTAATGTTTTTAAATATATAGAATGATTTAATTAAACTTATATAATTTAATCTAATTACATTATTAAGTATTTTTAAAGTATACATGTAATATTGTAAGGATTCAAAAATAAGAATTAAAGAACTATAAACTGGTGATTTATAATTGAGAGTGGTACTAAACGAAGAATTTGGAGTAATTATTATTAATTAATCGAATGAATCGAGAATATATTTTCATTGAAGTAGTAGTTGTTTAGCAAGTTCTTAATTAGGAATTCAGCGTTGTAAATAATCATTGGATTTGGATATAAGTGAAATATTCATAAGCTCAAGCATTATGATGACTATTTTATTGATTCTGGTTTTTGTATTGATATTTTTGGAGACTCTAAACAGGTATCAGCGTCATATTAACGAAATAAGGTAGCTATTCTCTATAATTAAAGTCTTTGAACAAAATGTTTTGTAGTGCAATGCAATTAGATGATAATAATGAAATACTAGTTAATAGAAGGATTATAGTGAAAACGATTATATCGAGTCACCGATTTATCATTTTAAATTATATAACCAAAGCTTTGAAGTTTCATCAGATGTAATTTGTACAGAAATTAAAATATTTGAATGTCATTTCTAAATTTGTTTTGCAACAGAAAAAATTAGAGGTTTAATTAATAATATTATTGATTCAATATTAATAAATACAAAACTATAATTAATCTTATAATAAAATGATAAAAGACAAAAAATTTCAACTCGGTATAATTTTTTAAATGATGGCAGTTTTGTTTTTATTATTTGTTTATACAAATAAAGTGAAAATTTATGTAATTCTCATCCATCAAACTATAATTAATATTAATAATAATTTCGAGAGTATCCTTGGCTACGATTGTTTTTAACAGATTGTTGTGTTGATCGAATTTGCTTATATAAAATTCTATAAGTAGCGATTTCTTTTTCAAGTGTTGATTTTCTCTCTTTTAAAATAGCGATTTTCTGTAAATTTTAAGCAATTATAAATAATTAGTTAAAAAAATAATTCTCATAAAATCATTTAGTAAATTATAGTTATTACATTATCTGCAGATTTCAAAGTTGCGTCGTCAACGGCAAAGATTTCTGTAAATTTTGCAAAATTTTCTCTTAGTTGAATTTTTTTTTCCTCCGTTGAAACTATTAAAAAAAAAAAGGAAACGAATTATTATTATATTCATTACTATTATATTAAAATCAAATTCATATCATTAGTCTTATATACTTACGATCCATTGTTATTAAATTATAAAATTTAAATTATAAAATATAATAGAAATGTAAATAAATTTAGTTTGTAATTATGAGCACTTACAAAATTTTTATGAAAAGTGGTAGAATATATAGGTTATATTGAAGTAAATGACAGTTGGAAAAGTAATTACAACGATCTGAGAAATTCAAATAAGATAACAAGACTAGCGCCAAAGGTGGCAATTCCGTTAACCTCGTGGATAAATACTCTTATAACCCCTATACTGTATGTACAGTTTATCTCAGGATATATTTTTATTTAAAATGATGGAAATTTAGGCAAAGAAACATGCAATCTACATTATTAACTTTTCCTTAGAAATTTTATGGAAGACAATGAAACTCTTTTTAAGAATTTTTGGAGAAAATGAAGTTATATAGTTAAAAAATAAATTACACGGCCTGGTTGGCTCACCGTCCACTTACGAAAAAGTGGCGCTCCTTTCGCCCACAAGTTAACTACTGCACGAGTCCACTATTGCACTTGTGCACTTGTGGAGGCGACGCGACAGTATTAGAAACGCGCTTTTCGAAGATATCGTCATTTTGGCATGTGCAAATTAAAAAACAACGTCTTATTTTGTTATTGTTTACATTACGTTACAACAGTGTAGACATTAATGTTGGAAATTTAAATTTATTCTAATTTATTAATTGCTATTGCTGTAACAACCAAATCGTGCTCTTCAAATACTGTCGCATCGGCTCCACAAGTTCTGGCCGCGCACTAGTTGACTCTGATGGCGCTTGTGGAACGGTTTTACAGCAAATAGCAATTAATTAATCGAAAATAAAATTTTAAATTTCCAATGATTACTGCCATCTACACTGTTGTGAAGCGTAACGTGAAACAATAACAAAATAAGACGTTGTTTTTGGAATTTGCGCGTGTCAAATTTTATGGCGATGATCTTCGAAAAGTGCGCTTCTAATACTGTCGCGTCGCCTCTCAACAAGTGCACAAAAGTGCACTAGTAGACTCGTGTACTAGTTAACTTGTGGGCGAAAGGGAGCGCTACACTGCTTTTGTAAGTGGACGGTGAGCCAACTATGCTTTCCGTAGTAGCTGGAAACAGGTGGAATTACTTGTCTCATGAGATATTAGTTCTAAAATATACAAAATATATAGCCTTTCTTGGCTATATATACCTTTCATACAGCCTTTTTCTGCAGGTAACATTATTTTGTGTCGCATAAAAAGATAGTGTAATATATTTGTTGATTACTCTTGCCCCAATTTAATTTTTTGTTATTCTGTAGTTTTTAATTTTCATTCTATTTTTTTATAATTTGTTTATATTGTAAAATTTCAAAAACTTGTCAATAATATTTTATTCATGTAAAATAAAAATTATACACATATTTATGATAATTGATTGGTTTTATATATATTGACGTATTAGGACAAAAAATTTTCATTGTGAAAGGAAATTATAATTTATATATTAAATACTGATTGTAAATGATAGAAACATTGAATTAAAAAAAAAAATAAGTGTAGAAATAATAATTCAAGATTTTAACAATTAAAAATAACTTTTGTGGATTGTTTAAAATATTAAAGTAAATGTAAAATGTATTTATGTTACAAATTTAAAATAATGTTATTTACATTAATTTTTATAATTAAAATTTTTTTTTATCTTTAAAACGTTCAAGGTTTAATATAACATGATATGTAGCGTGTGAGGTTAGTTTTTTATTATTGTATAATTTGAAATAAAAGATTTAAATGTATTTCTTTTGTTCATGTCTTGATATGTAATTAATGGATTGCTGATAATTTGGCACATACGATATCTCACATAGTGCTATAGTCATTTTGATTGTGCACTGAAAGAATTACATACCCAAAATGATATTCGAATATATAAAAAATGTATAAAAGTCTGGAG
>NW_025404577.1:0-4000 GCF_020080835.1 Cotesia glomerata
TTTGTATCTTAATATATCAAGTCAGTGTTCAAAGGTAACAGAATTAATGTCCGTTAAATTCTCTTTCCGAAAATGAAGAAATTAATTATGCTCCGTATTAAGAGTCGTGTAATAAAATGTAATTTAATGACAATATTGAATTAACAATTATATTTTGTACAGGCTGGGCCCAATCGAGAACAAAAGAAACAATTTCGGAGACTGAATTTGTTAACTACATTAATAAATTCATAGGAAATAAAAGACAGTCAACTGGAAAAATAAAACCACAAGGAAATAAGCTAACCATCACTAAACATTCCGAGTCGGACAGCTGTGAACCCAAGACAAATTATAATTTTCCTGAAAAAGAGGATGAGTTTCTTCACGAAAATGATGTAAATTTACACCCACTAGACATGTCAACTTTCAATGTCAATGTTCCGGGTCAGTTTAATCATAATTTCAATTGGAATTTAAATTATTCATCAGCAAGTCGTGAGTATCCAATTAATTTAATAAATGACAATGTCTTCCAACAATCAATGAATATTCTTCATGACGACTATGAGGAGGTAAACCCTTCATACCTCAATCTTTAAAAAAATTAAAAATTCATGATTTCAAGTTTTATTCTTTAAAGTCACCAACAAAAATTATTGATGTTTTGTTTTATTTATGAATGTATTTAATACTAATTTATGTCTTAACGTAATTGACAAATTTTTAAAAATACTTTTTCACTATTTTCATTATTATTTATATTATTATAACCTGTTTAATCTTATTTTATCTGTATGACTACTTAAAAAGTACTACCTACTGTAATGATTTTATTTGTATATTTGTTTCTAACATTATTTTTAATTTCAAATAATAAATAAGCAATCATATTCATATTTATTCGTTTGGTTTAATAAAAAAAAAAAAAAAAAATAAAAAAATACTTTTATTGGAAATATTTAATAAGAAAATATTTACATTTATTTATATTTGCATAGATTTTCATTGAATTTGGGAATTGACTTATATTTTTGATATGAATTTTTTCAATAATACGAAAAAATTATAAATGAAATCGTACATTCAAATAAATACAGGAACAATGAGTGTTATGGCAATATTAGTTATGTTATATCCGAAAAAAAAAAAAAAAGATGTTTCTGTTTTTTTTCTAAAAAAAAAAAAAGAAAAAAAAATAATATATATATGTGGTGTAATTCTTGTTTTGAAGGAAACATATTTAATCTTTATGACCTTTGTATCCTTAAGATACCGAGGGACACTGTAAAGAGAAACGCATTAAAACGTTCTGTTCAACTCTTGAAAGAGGCCTGGGAAATTTCTAAATTTTACGGCCCATTTTTTTTTTATATATATAACTAGACTGTAAGTAATGTAATGTGAGCTTAAGACTCCAGTTGAGTTAGTATAATATAGAACAAAAAAAAAATAACAATTCCGAGAAAAATAAAAATATAATCATTACAAATTTTAAACATTTAAGTTTAAACAAAAATATTACTTCCCTTGAGCCGAAAAAAGAGAAGATAGCATCAGTAAATAAAACCGAATATTGTTTTCTCATAAAAGAATTTTAGTTCGAAGAATTTTTCCCAACATTCACACTCAAGATAAAACATTTTTATTTATCAATTATTATTTAGACGGATATCTTTAAATAAACTAAACGTCAGTAAATAAAACTGAATATTTTTCCTAACTATAAGATTACGCTCGAAAGATTTATAAAATATGTAGATAAATATTTCGGATAAACAAAAAAAAAAGGAAGAATGTTTAAATAAATTCAAAGGGAAACCATAAATTAATTGGAGTTAATAAAATATAGTAATAATGTTAACAATAATAAACAAATAAAATATAATGTTTGTTAAATCGTCTTTTAGAATAGTTAACGTATGGTAATAATACTCCGGATTTTTAATCAAACGAATCTTACGTCCAGTATAGTATAAAAAAAAACTATCATATGGGTAATTACGGATATTAACAATAAACCACTAAATCTAACATTAGGAAATCGATTTTTGAGAAAATAATAATTCATAAATAATTTTAATATTAAATAATTCATTTAGAGGTAAATAATACGGATGTACATACTTGCGTATGTGTGGGTGCGCATACACATAAGCAAGTATAAGGGCGTGCCTCGCAGTGACTTTTCCTTTAGGAAGGGGCACGGACCCGGAAAACCTAACTCTAATTGGATATAAGTTTCCCCCAAACCCAAACGAAGCGGGTCCATCCCACACCTATATAAAAATTCGACTTGGATGATCTCGCTCTCGTGCCCTTAAACTCAAAGAGTGAACTAGTTGTATGTGACGTAAAATTTGTGACTAATATAACGTTGTTTTAAATAGTTCTAAATAATCATACGTTCTTTCTCCAATCGAATCGAGTTCTTTCTTAAAAGTTATTTGTTCAGTAACGTCAATTGGAATTTAGAATAATCGCGAATTTTTAATCTTCAATTATTCAGTTTCTTTTTAAATAATCCAACAAAGAGTTTTGCGAACATTAAAGCGTTTGAAACAACCACAACATTGGCGATAAATATTAAGGTAAATAAATAAGTTTGTAACCAAATATTGTTCTCTGACAGAATTTTGTAAGTCTCTAAATTTTGTACTTTTGTGTGTTTAAAATATATATAAATTAAAAATCAACACTGTTGATATAATAATTTTCATTTTATTTTTACATTACTTCCCTAATACTTCAGGGTTCCCGGTCTAGTGGTGATAACTCGCCAGGGCCGAAATAAATTAAATCTTTATGTCAATTAAGACGTAACAAATTTAGCGCCCGAACAGGGACCTGAAGTTGTTTTATGGAAGTAGTGTTGCTGTTAATAGTCATTTTGAAATTAAAAAATAATTAATATTGAGAATTTTATAACTATTTAAAAAAAAAAAAAAAAAAAAAAAAAAAAAAACAGAGAGAGAGCGTGTCTTACTAAAACTTACAAAATTCTGGTATAAAATATATACAACATTTTTTTTTTATTATTTTATTACATTTGTTAAATTTGTTGCATGCTTTTGATACTATTTCAATCTGGATAACTGATTTTATTACTTTCCCCCCGTGAATATCCGTTCATTCGTTAAAAATCTTTTTCACTGAAGTTTATTAAAAAAAAAAAAAAAAAAAAAACTATATATTTTATTATATAAAACAAAGGCTAACTCGCGTAGGCTGGTTTCTGTTAATTATTTTTAGAGAAATTAATTTGTTATTTTAGTGACAAAATTATAGTGAATTAGACGTATAATAATAATGAAGTAAATGTCGGATGAAAAGGACCCAAAACAGTACTCTTTGAGAGGAAAAGGACACGCGCCGTTTTCTGAAGGCTTACCACCAGTCACTAGGAAACGTACCGAAAAAAAATTCCAATTTGAAAACCTTTCCGACGCGGAAAAAACTGTAGACTCGGGAATAGGCCAATCACTTTTAAATCCGGAAATAACTTCGGACGAAGAATCGGACGAGGAAGTGCAAAAAAACGTCCGAGATACAAATAATTCAAATTTAGAAAATACCAGTAGTAATATCTCGGTTAACAACACTTTAGTAAATAATAATAATATCAATAACGATCTTATCGCCCCTGAAAATCCAGTGATTATAGAACAAGAAGCTTTAGATATAGTTGACGAAATGGTTTTACCAACAAATCAGAATATTTCTTTAGGCGACGCTCTAGCGTTTGTTCCTCGTTTTGATGGACTTCCAGAAGAACTTTTAGACTTTTTAAACTGCTGTAAAGAAGCAAAAGATGTATTGCCGGTGGAGGCAGAGACAAATTTAGTTAAAATGATCTATGGTGCAAAACTAGGCGATAAAGCAAAGGCATCCCTTAATAACACAATACCTGCTACCATAGACGCTCTTACAAAATCATTGAAAGGGGTTTATGTATCCTCAAAAACGGTATTTCAATTGCAGGGCGAGTTAGGACGTATGTATCAACATAAAAATGAACCAG
>NW_025404578.1:0-25000 GCF_020080835.1 Cotesia glomerata
ACTTTCATTGATGTTATTTATTTAATTTCTTCTTATTAATTTATGATTATATTAATTAAATATAGTTTTGTCCGTTATTGCTTCAGAGTGCAGATAGTTTTCTGACAGTAACCCCAAACCGTCAGTCTTTGAATGAAAGTAGTCCTGGATTACCCCAAATTCAACAACCTATAATGTCGATGGAAGACGATGATATGAGTGATCAAGAAGTGGTAAGAGTTTGTTTCATTAATTATTATTAATTATTAAATCATAATTTATTAACACTGTTCTGCTTATATCTCACAATAATGAAGATAAAAGTTGCCAAAAATTGAATTTTAATAAATTAATATTGATATATTACTT
This sequence comes from Cotesia glomerata, assembly GCF_020080835.1. NCBI lineage: Eukaryota > Metazoa > Arthropoda > Insecta > Hymenoptera > Braconidae > Cotesia > Cotesia glomerata. The sequence goes on from NW_025404578.1 coordinate 349, forward strand.
GAAATTAGACAACAGGTACTAACTTGATTCGTTGTGATAATTATTGTTGTATAGTATAATTAATTTTTTGTATTTTTAGGGTCAACTCGAAGATCATGGGCCATTTAAATCTTTATCTAGATTATGGGAACACCATGCGCATCTTTCTGTTTTTATTAATTACGTTCTATCGAATAGTGATCCTTCAAGTTTGGTACGTTAATTATCATTACTACCATTATATAAATACATATACTTTTTTTTAAGAATATTTTTAATAATTGAAATAAATTTTTTTAGTTATTCTACTTAGTAACAGACTTGTATAAGGAAGGTAATGCTAAGGAAATGAGAAAATGGGCATACGAAATTCATTCTAGCTTTTTAGTACCTGGTGCTGTAAGTATTAAACTTAATATTTATAAAAATGTGTTTAATAATATATGTATTTCCTTTGTTCAGCCTCTACGGCTTAATAACGTAGACGAGAATGTAGCACGCGAAATAGATGACGTTCTTTTACGAGAATCTGATAAGGAAGAAATACTGCGTAAGATATTTTGGAAGGCTCGAACAAGAGCGAAGGAAGAATTGAATGAGCAGTTAGCAGACTTCCAACAAAAAAGGACAGCAGGTCTTGGGATGCTATTTGGGCCAAGTGACGCTCAGCTTGATGAAAGCGAGTCTGATAAATCTAAAGAAACTAAAATTATAGAGACTTATCTCCTGCCCAAGATGGACCCGTATTTGTACGTGTCAAAACTTATCAGTAGCATTAGTGTCATTAGAAAATTTTTTAATTAATTTTTGGATTTATATTTACAGAGAAGACATTGAAAAAGATCAATTGGATCTACGTCAATTTACGACTGCAGCTGGCTTAGCAACGATATTAACTAAAATATTTCAAGTACGATCGGTATCGCTTGATCGTGTGCCTACTTTCGTAGCTAAGGACAAATCAAACATTAAAGCCCGTTTACTTACCGGTAAAACTAGAAAAATGGCAGTAAGAGGTCATCATTTTGGAGCACATCAATATTTTACTGTTACGTATTGTAATCATTGTCAACTTATTATCGGTGGAATCGGTCCGCAAGGATACCAATGCAATGGTAAGTTTTTGAATAATTAAAAACAAACATTACTGACAGTTACAATAAGAAATTTTTTTTTACAAATAAAAATATACGATTATTAATTTTATTTATAGATTGCTCCCTAAGTGTTCACCGTCAATGTGTTCGTGTAGTCGAGGAAAGTTGTCCAGGACCATTGCCACGTAAGGAGCGTGGTAATGATCGTATCAGCAAACTTATGGACCGTATAAGACCAGAAAGAAAACCGCCATCGTCTCATCATCACCACCACTCACCAAATCAAATGCATCTAAGTAAATATTTTAAATAAAATGATAAATATTAAAAAATCAATAATTAAATAAATTGAAATAATATATAAAATTAAATGTAGACAATAAATTATTTTCAGTCGAACGTTCAAAACGTCTTGAGGAGGAAAATTTATTGGGAGACTGCGAAAATGGTGAGTATAAATACCCACTATTTTTATTAATTTTAAATCTTGGTAATAGCATTTAAGCGAAAAAACTCCAGTATAAAATATCAGAAATGGCCAAGAAAATATATATTTCTTATCTGTAGATCATTAAGTCATTACGACAGCTATTTATATTTATGTATGCGTAATATGATTAGTCGCGGTAAATTGACCGCTGTGTTGTCCCTGACTCATGTACATAAAACATCTTAGTATTAGGCGCTATCAGTGCCCACTCAGCCACACAATACTTGACTAATACACTTAAAAAATTATCAAATATCAATTAAGGAGACATTTAAACTGTCTTTACGATAATCCCGTTCGACAAAGCACCCAATTATCAATTGCCTTGATATACATTTATGCATTGTTACTGTTAACGTCGGTCTAAATTTAATTTAAAAAAAAAAAAAAAAAACCAAATTACGTCAAAAGCCGACAGTGTTGTTTGTGTAAATTGTAATGTGAAACAAATTATTGTAAAGGAAAAGACAGATCATATGGCACAGTAAAAAAGGCAAATGAGCTTTTCAATTAAATAATTAGCATACGAGTACTTCTACTCTTCTCGTCATACTATGATCATATGACTCGTAGGCGTTTCTACCCGACACGTCCCCTCGACAATCGCAGTGTCATTAAAACAATGCTGGATCTCAGTGGTTATTTAAACATATGCTACTGATGTCGAGTGTAATAAAACAATTAACTCAAATATACGTGTATATATCTTGTATGTGAATATGTCATATGAAAGTGTGTGTTTTGTGTGATAAAATTTTTAATATTTATCAACCAAGTATCGATATCATCAATCATTTATGAATTCAATCTACCAAGTGGCGGGATATCGTCCCAAAAACAAGAGAAAAATAAATAAAAGTAAGCGGGCTGACTCTCAATACAAGATTGATGAGCAAAGCATATAATACGTGACTACACCGTAGTAGCAGTATGTTGGATTTTTTTTAGTTCTCACATGTGTACAACATACGTACTACTAATACGGTATTTCTCACTACACTTACAAGCTACTCTTCGAATAGTATACCATTTAGGATGGACCGTACGTACGGATGGGATACCAAAGTTTTACGAATACAGAGGAAGGAAATGTGCGGGATGTGATGTGAGAAAGTTTTGTCTAGTAGTGGGAGACCGGAAATAAACCGCTGACTGTTGAAAGGAAGTGTTGAGAATTAACTCTCAATGTTTTAATAAAATTAGCCATCAGTTGAATTCAATTTTTTGATGATGTATATGATGAATAAGAATAAGAAAATTTTTATTATACGTATGTTTATATTTAATTTAGTGTAAATTCACTGTTGGAAATTTCTGCCGTAATTTCTGTGACATAATAAAAAATTAATCATATTATTTTCATAAGAATTACTTAGAAAATTTTTTAATTTATTTCTAGTGAGTAACACTTTTTAAAATGTAATTACTATAAAGCTTCATAATTAAATTTTCTCATGTGCTTGAATAATTTTTTATTAGATAAAAAACTAAAGAAGCTTGCATTAAGCTTGGTGTGTCAAAGCGATATTTAGCTTTATTATTGTTATTGCTCTTCATATATATTTTAATTTAAATAAAAATTTATCAGAAATACAATTTTAAAATACTTGTCATAAAATTAAAATCGTTTTTAAAAGTGTAATTTTTTTCCGTGTTTTTATTAATGTGTATGTTAGTGTGTAAGTGTATATGGATTTATACGCACACATTAAACTATAAATAATGCTTGAGGTAAAAGTTACGGATAAATTGTTGGAGGGAGAAGATCATGACTCCCACTACCAGAATGTGGATACTAATTTTTCACCCCTGATGTCTACAGCCTTTGGCAACCTAAAATTGTCTACTGTGAGACACAAAAACAGATTTCATCGCAAGTTCAAGACTGACGGTAACGTGAAATATCAACGTTTCAAATCTAAAGCACTTACTGTTGGCTAATTTTTTATTTATTTTTTTAATATTGAATTTTTATAACGTTAATTTTAATAATTCATTAATTTATTATTTTATAAGAGTAAATAAAACAGTTGATTAACTTTTAAACTAAAATATTTGAATAATAAAATTTTTATTGTAAATTCGCCGACAGTAAGAATGTTATTTTAAATTTAACTGGTGAATAAATAAACGAAAATAAAATAAGTGAGAAAGTAAAATGAATAAAAAAATTGTATTTAGGAATAACGAAGAAAACAACAAAACCGAAGAATTTACTCAGTAATTCAAGCAAAAAAAAAACAATAGCTGTTAAAGTTTGGGAAACTTTTGGAGCTGTTAAACGTATCCGTGGGAGCTGTGGTGATGTGATTAATACGACAGATGAATTAATTGTTCACGTGGATCGTATTCCCACAAGTGTACGGCGTCTTTCGATCGATGACAATTACGGAGAAACAACTGACACATTTGACATCAATAATTCGCTTTATGATCAACTGGAAAGTTACAATTTTAATAATAACTGGAAAGGTTTGTCTACAAAACCATTATTGCTGATAATATTAATTATTTTCATTTCATATATTTTAAGCAGCAATTAAAATTATAAGTAGGCCGTTAGTTATTAAGTGGTAATTGTTATTTTAAAAATTATTTTGTCATTTAAATATACGAGTCATAGCATAAGAATAATATTTTTAATGTGTACTTAATGTATGTATTTTACTATCGCGTGCTACAAATATCTTCTTGCACGTGTATGCAACGCAGTAGTTGAGTTCTAATATAAACCGCACTCAACAAGACTTAATGTCTTTTCTGTTACTTACCAGGCGTACATTTCAGTCTATAAATTCAAATATCTTTAATATACTTAATGCCAATAAATAAATAAAGCACAAACATTTAATCTATAAATATTTATTTTGTAAGATTAAAAATCTAGCCTAAGCTAGATTCAATATTTAGGATCTAAAAAATTAATAATAAGTGAATGAGATTAGGATGGTAAAAAAGGGAGTACAAGGGCACGTGTCACACGTCGCGTGTCCACGGTAAAAAATCAAGGCAGTTATTTTTATCATAACATGCACGGGTGGGTAAAAAAGCTGTGTCACGCTTTTTCCTTATTGGTCCTCGTTAGCAGGGGAAAAAAAATAACTTTTACCGGAAGCTTGATTTTTAAGTCTTTTCCTTAAACAATTAGTCAATTATGTTGAACAGGGGAAAATATGTAAGATCTTTTATCCTGGACTAATTTCTCATTTATTGTTGGTTTAACTCTGAACATGTAATGCGCTAATACATAATATTGGTAGCTGTCGAACCAAAATAATAAGTACAAAAAATAAATATAAAAAAGAGAGACAAGAAGAAACAGAAAATGATAAAGAGAAAAAAAGAGAGAGAGGTTAATCTAAACTTGGTACTGGGGATTTTGTAAGATTTAACTAACTTTGATGAGTTATGATCTGATAGTTGGGTTGCTGCCAAAATATATCACGATTGAATAAATATGTAAGGATGATAGAAATCACAAGAATTACGAGGTGAAAAACAGCGAAAAAATGTTTTCATGCCAAGATATTATTTATATATTATTTTATTATATTTAAATTATGATAATTACAATGATAATAAATGTTGGGTAAATTGTCATTTCAGGAGAGCATCGCGGGGGCGGTGCAAGCGGAAACACCCGTGGTAGTGTTGAAAGAGGACGTATTTCCGGTTACGGCGATCATCTCGATAGTATGGACGATCCTTCTTCACGAGAAGATATCTCTGAAATGTAAGATAGTTGTTTTATTTAAAAATTACGCATATAATATGAGTCGAAATTTAATAAAATTTTATTTATTATGTCAGTACTTCAGAGATTACTTTTATAAGAGAAAAAAATTTACATGAAGTATCAGTTTGACATTTTGAAATTGAGAAATTTCGTATAATAGTACTTTTTTATTTAGACTCTATTTGATTTTGTTATTTTGACATGATTAATTTTTCAATTTTTTATTTATTAATTAATTAACGAAAAAATTATTTTTGGATTTAAAATCAAAACTGTTATTCCAAATATTATTTTTATAAAAAAAGTTCCAATAATTCAATTTTAAAAATTTATCTTTCTATATTAATTTGAATCATTTAAACTCATAGTATATAGTAAACGATTGAAATTTTTATATTATCTTTAAAAAAATATAAAATATTTTGATCTCTTTTTTAATTAAATTTCTTTATTAATTAATAACATTTATAAATTACTACAAACTTTGTTATTAAATTGCCATTTAGAAATTTTTGTATATTGTTTACCATTTTGGAGTAAGAGTTCTATTTATAAATAAACAGAGAGTTACCTTTAATTAGTAGGGTAGCAGGGTACATGTGTTTATGTCTAATTACTGTGGTATAGTACTGATCATTTGTATACAAACTAATTCAAAATGTTCAGAATTAACAATATTTTTCTGATGTAAATAAGAATTTATTTATTAAAAAATTATTGTCAATTTTTCCATTTTATTTAAATAAACAAAGTTCTTAATTTTTTTTTTATTAAACAACTTGTGTATTAAAATTAATTTCAAAAAATCAAACAAAAAAAATAATTTTAACCTCTATATGCTTGTAATGTTATTAATATTTAATTTTTGTCATTAGGGTGCAGCAAAATATTTCCAGTAAACCAAAGACGTCAAACATAAATCGGTCTGAAAGTTACAAAGAGCGTATACATCATAAGGTAATATTAGTTTATCTATGAAAATACTAATTGTTTTGATAAGTTGGAAAATGATAATAATATTGACATTTTGATTTCAGCGACAACTTCGTGAAAAGCGAAAGACCAGCGATCCAAATCTGTCGAAAACAAAGTAAGTTGGTAAAATATCTATAATTTATAAGTTGTTTGACGAATCTCGGGTATTTAAATTTTGTGAAATGAGCTGACCTTCACTGTCGATCTATAACAATAAGTATATTTGGCAAAATATAATATCAAGCTGATTGTAGCACCCACAACATATACACGTGCGCAGACTCGCATATTACCTCGTCGCCGGGACTCGAGTTCTGTCTTTCTTTCTTAATGCTTCCTCCTAAAAGCTACGTCGAAGTTTAGTGTGACGTTAGACCCGTGTTTTTACGGACGTAAATATCATTTCTGGTGTATGACAGTGTGTCTAAACATCAGTTTCACAACTATCTCTAGTCAGAAACTTTTATTCGTAATTTAACAACTAGTTGCTACTGAAAACTTGAATCATTTATCAATTGCCGTATTAAAATTACAATCATATCAAAAACAATATTTGCTAAAATAATAATCAATCGTGCCTAAAATTTTGTTTTGAAAATTTTTAACCATCCCAGTGGTATTAGTTGAAAATATATATATGTTTATTATAACAGCTTCATCGCCAGTGGCCTTGCAAGACTAAAATAAATATTCACTACAAACGATACAAAATACCTTCATAAAATTTGAATAATTTTTCTTAGATAAAATTCTTCTTAAAATATGTCATAATAAAGTAAAAAATAAATTCAGTTTTACTAAAAAATATTTATAATTCGCTAAAATTTCTACGTCTTATCAGCAAAGTTTACTCAGTAAAACGATGTAGTAAAATTATTTCTTTGACCTGCCGCTCCCGTCATTATAAGTTACGACAGTGGAAAAATATTAATTACATCACTAGAGTAAATTGTAAACGTAATTTTAAAAAATATAAACATAATAAATTTATATGAATATAAGATCGATAATATAAAATCGTGTATAATATCAGAGGGTGACTTTTCATTGATAAATAAAAATATATAAATACATAAATCAATAATAACACTGTATAATAAAAGTGTTAGAGGAGCTAACAGTGAGAAAAGACGACTACCTCGTTATAATTATCTTGATAGCTAAGTATTAGGGTTGTTTTATTTTTATTATTTTTATTTTTATTTTTTAACCGATCGATTGAATAGAATCAATACTTAGCGATAGCCATAGGCTCAGCCTCCGTCCGAGTATCTACACAAGCGCACTATTCTGTGATACTGTTCATTGGTGGATTTATATAAACTATACGTACTGTACTAGAGAGTACTCCTGCCGATATTTCCATACATTAACCACCAGCACCAGTAATTGCTCATCCTTACTCAGTATATAACCAACTAACACGTGAATTAAATAGGGACGAGACGAGAGACGAGAAGAGAATCAACAGCAAGTAGATTGTGTGTATGAACACAGATAGATAACACAAATAGATTATACAGTTCACTTGGCTTTAACTGTCGTGGAATAAACGAGGGCTGGTGGGTAGCAGAACCACCATCTAGAGCTTGATTAAAGTGATTGAGGAGCGGCTTCGATAAGACTGTTAAATAAATGCGTCCTCTGACTCATTTAATATATGGATATTTTTATATTAATTCATAAATCTAAATTTACTAAAAATATTTTTACTTTTGGTTACTGTGATTTATAAATTATAAATAACTTTTTTGTTGTGAATTGGATCACTTTTTTGCCAAATTTATAGATTATATATTTTAATAATAAAAAATGTCAATGTACTCTATGCGAGGTAGTTTATTTTAACAAGAACAAAATCGTCCAAGTGACACATTTGTTGACAACCTTTGGAATAACTTTAAAGGTTTCACAGATTAATCTAACAAGAGGTAATTCTTGTAGGGAGGTGAGAGTAAAAATAAATAAAAAAAAAAAAAAAAAAAAAAAACTTGGAGACTGGGATTTATTATTATCATATTAGCGACGGAATTTTTATCGGTTTTCAAGGAGGGTGTATTTATATTTGCATTAAAAAACATAAAACGGAGGTTCACTGGTATATTATTATATATATAAAATAATAATGAGACAACGAAGTTCTCGACGAGGACGTCCTCGACCTAATTCCCGTACTGATGATACTATTCCCGATATTATAACGCGTGAAGACGTAGCTTCGTCACATGAAAGGCCAGATGGTCTCGAAAAAAGTTTGAGCGCCGATCAAAATTGTATTAACGTTAATTCTAATAGAGATAGCGCGACTCTTGGGCTCATTGAGCGTCGAACTCGCTCTGAGAGGTATTTAATTACTGGTTATTGATTATTAATTATTATTAGTAACTAGTAATCGTGATAATTAATGATAATATCTATGATTAATTATTAATTAATTATTAATAATGAAAATTATTTTTTCAGTGACTGTGAGGCGACAGTTGCATTCCCCGGTAATTCTGCTGGAAGTTCATCAAATAGTAGCCTATCAACACGAAGTCTAGATAGCCCAAGTACTAGTTTAGAACAAGTTCACCCAGCAAATGCTGGTCATCACACATCTAACTCGTGGGATAGTGACGTTGATGTCGAACCAGATCCACCGGATTGGAGCCATGGAGTTGCTGAAGAGGTTCTAAGTAATCTCAGTAACTCTGAAAAGAAAAGACAAGAAGTTATTAATGGTAATTTTATTTAAATTTTTATTACTTTACACTTAAAAAATTTATTCATAACATCAATTTTTTTTTTATTAAAGTTAATAAATTTTTTAAAATTTTATTTATAATAAATATTCTTTTAACTATTTTAGAATTATTCCACACGGAAAGGTCACACGTACGCGCTCTAAAAGTACTTTCATACGTCTTCCACAAGCCATTACTTGAGTCCCAAGTTCTTCCATTGGACCAAGTGCAATTATTGTTCTCAAACCTAGACGAAATGGTGACTATCCACTCGCGTTTTAATCAAGCAATGAAACGTAAGAAAAAAGAAAATCCATGTGTGGGTGATGTTGGTGAGTTAATACTAGAAATGTTTGATGGTGAAAATGGGGAGGCATTTGAACGTGCTGCCTCGACATACTGTGCTAAACAACAAGTCGCATTGGACGCATTGCGTGATAGACGTCGTAAAGACCCAAAGCTTAATTCGTTTTTAAATGAGATTGAAGCGAATCCTCTGTGTAGACGACTGCAGCTTAAAGATCACATTCTGACAGGTATGCTCAGATTAACAAAATATCCATTGCTATTTGAGAACTTGGCTAAGTACACACCCAATAGCTGTGAAAAAGAGAAAGCAGCGGTATTGCGTGCTGTTGAGCGCAGTAAAGAGATACTCAGCCTAGTAAATCAAGCTGTGCGTGAAGCTGAAGATTGTCAACGGTTAACCGAGATACTGCGAATGATTGACAGATCTGCTTTCGACAAATTCGATCACCCAGCAGTCCAAGAGTTTAAAAATCTAGATATTACTAAGCGTAATTTAATATTCGAGGGTCCCTTACAGTGGCGCATCGTTAGTCGCCCGAAGCCTGTTGATTTACACGTTGTGTTACTCGACGACACGATACTCCTACTTCACCGACAGGACGACAAGTATATATTGAAATTCACCAGCACCAATCCAGCTAACTCTGTGTTGAGTCCTATTTTCAAGATGTCTACAGTACTTGTCAGAAATAATGCCGTCGACAAAAATTCACTCTTCTTAGTCAACACGTCACAAAAGGGAGCACAAATTTACGATTTAGTCGCGTCGTCGCCTGCTGAACGTAAGTTGTGGTGTAAGCACATATCAGAAGCCGCTGAAGCCTATAAAACACGTAACCTTGAGGGTAGAAGACCATCACCGCCTACTGTCTTGAACGAAGAGCCATCTCCGCCGCCAGAAGTCCCGCTTAACATGGACGCGAATGCACCTGATAAAAAAGAGTCTGATAAAGCTGCAACACAAGAGTCTGCAACAAAAGATAACGATGTTCAGAAAGAACAGAGTCCAATAAGTACTGAGACAACGACAACAAACACGCAGCCTGAAGAACCTCCCGAGACTCCGGCGACTGAGGAGTCTCCGAAATCAAAGCTCGAAGAACCTTCGCAATCAGATCAGAATCAAGATCAACAACCACCGCCTCAACAACAGCAGCCATCATCGTCAGGTCCGTCTTCAGGAATCGGAGAATCTATGAGACTAGTTACTTGCACACAGTGTTCACTTATTGATCCTGTTGAAGTACACGCAGAAGTACGGCCAGTACATGTCGCTGAGCCAGTTCTCACCCCGATTGAATCGCTAAGACGGAAAGACGAAGTAATAAAACAAGCACTCGAGGAAAAACAGTCACTGGTCGCGGATATTTTGAATATCCCGAAGGAAGATTTCGAGCATGTCGCTGATATCGCGTCTGAGCCTTCAGCTGTCGAGAAAGAACCTGCTGAATTGATACTCGCAGCTATTAGCCAAGCTAACCAGTTGGTCGGTATACTTAACTCGGCGTTGGCTGTTACGGAAACAGAAGCTGTTTTGGCTACACGGGGCACTAATGCTACTGCTAGTACTGGTTGTGACGCTGCGGGATGCCCCGTTCCACGGTCACATCCACATCCACACCAGCCTGTGATTCCTGTTGTAACTCTACAACCTATTTGCCATTCCCTTACAACACAACTTTCACAGCTTTTGGTGAGAAATTTTTTTTTTTATATTTTAGATCATTTAAAATATTTAGAGAAATTAATTTTTATTTTTTGGTTTTAATAAAAACAGAAAATCGTGAAAGAACGAGATGAGGAGCGGGATAGATTGCGTAAAGAGTTACGACGAAGCAGAGAACGGCTTCATGCAATCGATGCTGATGCACAACGTAAAGATAGAGAGCAGTATCAGTTTTCTACCAGTACCACTCAAACACCGACAGATCTGGGGGATCACATTTCCGCAGATGCCACTGAAGATATTAATAAAGAAGTAAGAAACGTAGTATTTAATAAAATTAAACATAATATCTCATTAATGAGTTCTTTGTCCAAAAGTATCGTACCAATTGAAATTACCTTCTAAAGATGACTTATGTTGTTTGTCAAAATAATTGCTTCAATAAAGAACTATGTAAATAAATTTTTTGATAATTATTATAAAAAATTTCGACGCTTACTTTAAACTTTCACTGGATTTTTTAATTTAAATCAATTCAATGTTCTTGTATAAAATTTTAATTGTTATGTTTAAATAATTTACATTAACATTTTTTATTTAAGGAATTCGTCGATGCATGTGGTGATCCAGACGTCGAATTAGAAACGAATGATAACAAGAAAAATACAACAGCAACAGAAATGATGGGCGATAGTGTTGGTTGATAATATAATATTACTAATTAAAATCTAAATTAATTTAAAAATAATATTACTAATTATTATTTTGTCCACTTGGTGCATTTGTAGAGCGTTTATTATGATGTTCAGTTTTAAATAGTAACGCTCGTACTGAATATGCGAATGGAAATCAAAAAAAAAATATAATGCTGATAATTAAAAATAATAATTAATTAACTAGCAAGCTATTTGATATAAATGTGTTATCCAAACACATAAAATTGTTAAATATCAAATTTTTTTCTTTGCTGAAAAACGATTAAAAATTAATTTTTAATGATACCTTTATTCCAAGGATTTTATGTAAATAGATCGATTTATTATTATTAATATTTTTTTCACTCTTTATTATTATTAGACTTTTGTTGTCGTGAATTTATATACGCTATTTTTTGACACGGTATCAAGTCACATCATTGACTCAACAATTGAATTTTTTTGTAACGAAGATATTTATAAATACGTAAGATTTTTTAATACAGTAAAAATATATCAATTTAAAATTTTTGCTATAATATTCATATTTAATTAGGAAGAAAAAACTGATTTTAAATCAGCGAATGTAATTGAAGGAGAATTTTTTAAAATTTCATATGAATTGTACTTTAATAATTTTTTTTACCAGTAATCAAACATAAAAATTTATTAATGAATGAAAAAAAAATAGACTTTGTCCAATTAATACTTTTTTATTATTGTCTTTTGAGCTATATACACAAATAATAATCAACTAAGTAATTAAATACATAAATTTATAGTAATATTATAATTAAAAATAAAAATGTAATGAAGCAGCAATGTTTTTAGAAATTCATTATTCTAATTACATAAAATCTTTGTCTTTATTCATTTACAATTATTATATTATAAAATTTATAAAATAGTGATGAGATACCATTATTATAAATATTATTATAATGTACATGTATAAAATATTTAATAACATTATTTACTATTGTATTAAAATTATTTTGTATTACATTTATTTTTATAAGAACAAGTTCAGAAATTTATTCAAGGATTTTGTTGTAATATTTTTTTTTGTATTTTATTAAGAAATTTTTAAAGTAATTTTATTTTTAAAATCCGATTGATATTTCTGAATACTCCCTTTGTATGAATAAAATTGTTTCAAGTCCATATTTTGTAACGTCCATTCCAAAATATGTTACGAGCTGCTGTTTTGTAGCGCAGCATTAAATTAATGCAAATTTATTCGTTGGTTTTTTCCAGATACTATGGTCAGTAGTAATTTGACGAGTAGATGGTTTTTGCAAAATACCACATAAAATTAATAAACAATATTAATATTATTAATAACCATTATTATTATTATTATTATTATTATTATTATTATGCTAGGTAAATCCAATCCATTTAAAAATGTTTAATTTTTATTAATTATACACTTCAGAGTCAAAAAGATAATTATACATAATCTTGACTTTAAAGTGTGTACTTAATAAAAATTAAAAATTTTTAAATAGATATTGAGTTGGCTTAATAAAATGATAATAAATACAAACCTTGAGTAAAAAAAATTATTAATAATAATATGGATTCCTTAACGGAAAAAATAGTGAAAATAAATTAAAAGGGAATGAATATAATTCAAATAAAATAAAAACAGTTACAATATAATACTCCTTAAAACTTAAGCACACATATTTTATAACATACATCATATTCCCTTGGCGTATCCACAAGAGATTGAGAGAATTTTTTATCCTTTATCTCTCACAATTATTTGTAGTTTTTTATTATTATAACTTTGTAATAGGAAATCATAATGAGTTATACTTCATCAAGCTAAGGGTATTCTTCAATACTCCATCAATGAAATCTTATTTGTAGTTGTCAATAATAATTTTAATATCTGTGTCAGTTGAGTATTAAGTATCCAAAATTTTTTTCAATTCTTCAGGTACAAGTAAACCAAATGTAAGTCTATTAATCAAGTCTTTTAGAACTAATGTTTTGTTTTGTGTTATTTGCTTTTGAAGCCATTCCCATTGAGTATGAAAATTCAACATCGGTATGGAAAGAAAATTTCTCGTAGCATGTCCAGGTAGGAGTCTGGCGTAGTACAGAACTCTTGATTTTTTTTCATAGAAGTGTACTGAGGTAATAAAACCTTCAGTATGGTGAGAGAACTTCTGTAAGCTGACAACATATTGTGTAATACAGTATCTGGATCTTCATGTATTGTTGCATAAATATCCGCACCATCCCTCAGTAAAGTCATTATCTTTCGTTAATTTTTCCAATTATGAAAATAAATGTGTAAAAAAATTCCACATGTAGAAATTGTAAAATACTAAAAATACAATTTGTTAAAAATTCTATTTTTATTTTCTAGAATTAATTTATTTGTTAAATTAAACCCAAAGAATGGTTCAGTTCCTGTTGATTTCAGTGTCATCCAATTATCCATTTTCTTGATAATGGTTTCACTTGATAATATTATGTGGTAATTAAATTAAGAGACATTTGAGAATTTTTTTTCGTTTTTAACAAATAAATTATGACAAAAAAATAATAAAAAAATTCGACATGCAAAAATTATCAAGAACTATAAATTCAATTAATTAAAAATAATTTTTTTTAAATAATTTATTTGTTGAATAACATCCGAAAACGTCAAGTGTCTGCTGAATTTTATGTAATTGCTGTTATTTAACCTTTTGTACTGATTAACTTTCAATTTACTTTACAAAAATTTTATTGTACAAAATTGTTTACATAAAATAAAAATTACGCTTAGAGAATTTTTACAATCAAAAATCTAAGAAGGCATTTTAAAATTGAACTGAACTCAGAGCCAAAGAGTCATCTAATTCGATAGTTGACGTATTTTTGTAGAATCTTATAACAATAAAATATTTATAAAATAAATTTAATTAAAAAATTCCACATTTGAAAATTAAAAATAATTATCAGTCAAAATTTTTATAAGCATTTTTTTTATTGTAAATAATTTTTTATAAGACTTCAAAAATTTGACAGCTGTCAGCTAATTTCATTATCATTTAAAATTTGAAATCATAGGGAAATTATAGACTAGCGCCCCCTAAATTATTATTGTTTACTCGAACAAATACAAGCTTTGAACATAATAATATTATAATATTATTATATGGTAGTTATTAGAGTTTAGAATATTTTGATAAAATGCGTAACGTCGAAATTAAAGCATTTTTACGAAATCCAGATTCTGTTAAAGCTAAGGCTGAAGAATTGTCAAGCTCAGAACCTGAAGTAATAAGACAAACAGATACTTTTTATATTGTACCACATGGGCGACTCAAATTGCGAGTATTTGATGTAAGTATTTAATCTGTCACAAATTAATTATATTTATTAATGATTGAAATATTAACGATTCATAATTCTTCACAGGATAATTCAGGAGAATTAATTTTTTATGAACGTTCAGATACTAAAGGACCTAAACTAAGTAGTTATACAAAAGTATCATTCAGTGACAAATCAGAATGCGATGGGATAAATGATATTTTAACTAAAACAAATGGTAAATTAGGTATGGTTAAGAAAACGCGATTATTGTACATTGTTGGACAGTCACGCATTCACATTGATGAAGTTGATCAACTGGGAGACTTTATGGAGATCGAGGTAAATATTTTTATTATTTGATTTATAAATTCATTTCTTCACACAAGACGCATTAATTATGTTCTTTAAACTGTTTAGGTTGTTTTACAAGACAAACAAGATGTAGAAGTTGGAGAAAAAATCAGCAATAATTTGATGAAAGAATTGGGAATAGTACAAGATGATTTAATTTCTGAAGCTTACATCGATTTATTATTAAAAAAAGATACCAGTTAATTTCCTTGTCAATATTTTTTATTTAAAACATATTTTTTAATATTTATTGAAAAATTACTGAGAAATAATTTTTATAAACTTTAGCATATATTATTTCATAAAATTATTTTTGTAATATGTAAATTGTTTATAAATAGAAAATTAGATTTGTCACTTTCAGTCATGTAGTTTCTAAAATTTTGTCAATCATAAACACTAAAAAAATTATGATATACTGAAATTAAGACATCTGATAATTCTTAAAATTTTTAAAACACATCAATTGTTTTAAAAATAAATTTTTTTTTTCATTTCAACTTAAGACTTTTTAAAATTTCTTTGTATGGAATTTTTTTGTTAAATTTTGTTCATTATTTAATTATAAAAATTTCCGATGAGAAAATTGGTGAAACCTACTTTATCATAAATGTTTTTATTTTTTAAACATAGGTTATGACAAGTACATTACATAATTACACTCATGTGTATTTTATTTTAAAATTGTTAGCGCGCTAATAAATAAAAAAAAAAAAATGATGTGCAATTGAAATGTGAGAGAGAAAAGATAAGCCGAAACTTTCCACCTACGTTCGATACTTGGCAGAATTATTGAACTTAGCCAAAACAAAACATCAACAATTCACTAGAAAAATTACATGTCTCTATTTATTTTATAAATTTATAAGTATAAAGTAGATACTCCTGAATTAACATGAGATACTTGGTGAATATCCGAAGAGCAAAATTATTTTTAAGTACCTACGAAAAATTAGTTAATCGATCATCAGCAACATTGATGAGACGGTACTCATCAAATGCACCTGAAGAGTCAAGTAGAGACAAAAAACCTTCACTACACAAACACCTGCATGCTAAAATAAAATCATGTGGGCCTATTCCTGTGGCTGAGTACATGAAAGAAGCACTCACAAACCCTACAGCAGGATATTACATGCTAAGAGACGTATTTGGTGCCGAAGGGGATTTTATAACATCTCCAGAAATCAGTCAGCTCTTTGGCGAGGTACATTTGTTTAATTTTTTTTCTCTATCAAAATAAATATTTAACAGATGATTTCGATTTTCAGATGGTAGGGATATGGGTGTTGAACGAGTGGAGAAAAATTAGTAAAGACAACTTTCAATTAGTCGAGCTGGGACCTGGGAGAGGGACGTTGAGTAAAGATATTTTAAAAGTATTCAAGCAACTTAAAGCGCTGAATAAATTGTCTCTGCATTTAGTTGAAGTCAGTCCTGCTTTGTCAGAGATTCAGGGTAAGAAATTATGTACAACTTCTAAGGAAGTTACCCCAATTTTAATTAGTAATAGTGATGATAGAAATGAAAAGCACTATCGTGAAGGAGTTACGGATGATGGTACTCATGTATTTTGGTATCGTTCTATAGAACATGTACCAAAAAAATTTAGTGTTTTTATCGCTCATGAATTTTTTGATGCTTTACCTATCCACAAATTCCAGGTAATTTTATTTGCAGTAAAAATTGACTACTAGTAACAGTTTAAGGGGGAATACCACTGTGACGGTCGAAAAAAAAGGTGATTTTCGGGAATTTTTTTGACAGGGAAAATAAATAAACTTTAGGATCGGGTTTTTTTTTTATTTTATTAAGGGTACATTAAAGATTATTATTCTAAATTTTTATTGAAAAATATTTAATTATTACAAAGTTATTAATAATCTCGTATAGCACTAGAGAAAATTTCCCCCTCCATGGCCGTATCGATAACTCAAAAACGGATCATCTGAAAATAAAAATCCAAATTGCTTTTTAATCAGTAAGGATGTAGCTATTGTCTCACGTACGGAATTTTGAAAATTTTAATTTTCAAAAAAATGGCGACTGATTAAAAATTTTCTCATTATTTTTACTGTTTTTTTTTTTTTTTTTTTTAAACCCGGCTAAAAAAATTTTTAAAATCAAAACTTTCAAAATTCCGTACGTGCAACGATAACTACATCCTTACTGATTAAAAAGCAATTTGGATTTTTATTTTCAGATGATTCGTTTTTGAGTTATCGTTCCGACCATGGAGGGAGGAAATTTTCTCCAGTGCTCGACGAGATTGTTAATAACTTTGTAATGATTAAATATTTTTTAATAAAAATGTAGGGTAATAATCTTAAATGTACCCTTAATAAAATAAAAAAAAAAACCGATCCCCAAATTCCGTTATTTTCCTTGTCAAAAAAATTCCCAAAAAACACTTTTTTTTTTTTTCGATCGTCACAGTGGTGTTCCCCTTTAAAGTACTTATTAAATTAATTTTATTTCACAGAAAAATAATGGAGCATGGCATGAAGTTTTTGTAGATATTGATCCAGAAAATGAAGAAAAATTTCGATACGTAATGTCTAAGTTTCCTACTTTGTCAAGCAAACTATTTATATCGGTAAGAGTTGATTTAATTACTTTAAAATAAAACTAAAATAATTAATTAAGTTGGTAATTAATAGGAAGATGAAAAAAGAGATCACGTAGAAGCAAGCCCGCAAATGATGGTAATAATTGATTACATGGCAAAGTTTTTGAAAGAGTGTGGAGGGTTTGCGTTTATCGCTGACTACGGTCATACGGGGGATAAGACTGATACTTTTCGCGCATTTAAGAAACACCAGCAGCAAGACCCGCTGGTTGACCCAGGAACTGCGGACCTTACAGCAGACGTCGATTTTGCAATGATTAAAAAAATAGCTACTAAAGATGACAGAATGATAGCATTTGGTCCGGTTAGTCAAAAAAAATTTTTACTAGATCTAGGCATTGATGTGAGGCTAAACATGCTGTTACATAAAACATCAGACGCTGACAGGAAAGATTTAATATCCGGATACAAAATGCTAGTTGATGAAGACAAAATGGGTAAATGTTTTAAAATTATGTCACTATTTCCATCGGTTTTGAAAGACCACTTGATGACGTGGCCAGTAATAGGATTTATTAACAGCAAAACTAATGAAAAATTTAGTGGAGATAAAGATAAATAAATGATTATTTTTATTATATACATTCTTATGATTACAAAATTTATTATTTATTCTGTACACAAAGTTATTTAGATTTACCAGTGCAATCATATTTTCTCCACTGGTCAGCGAATTCCATGACTTTTTTCTTTTGTTCATCAAACTTTTCTTTTCGAGGTTTCCTCCACATGTGAGAGTCCAAGTCAAGCATTCCTCCAATAATCTCTTGAGCGAAATTCCTGGGAAATAATTTTTCATCTTCTATAACATGAGCGAAACCTCCTTGGGTGCCAAAGTTGACAGCAAAGTATGGCAAGCCTTTTGGAATAGCTTGTCGAACATTTTTTCTATCGAGATCAACGACTTTTTTGTTCGTTGACCACTCCATTTCGCACTCAAGCAACGCCTTCTTGAAGTACATCGGCGCCATGCTACCAACTTCTTCCGGCAAAGGTACACACTCTACATACATATGAGGATAACGATGTCGTCCGATATATACTTCAAAAAATACGGCGCATTGATTGCTATCTGTAAACATTTTAGTAAGAGCCTTTTTAATTTCTTCCAGCTCCTCCCAGACATCCTCGTCCAAGAGCGTTTGTGCGGAAACGTGGTAAATTGGTGCAATAACACAGTGCCCTGGAGTGAGAGAAACATGCCAGGGAAGACTGAGATAAACTTTGGAGCCCAAGGCAACTATCAAGTGCTTCTGCATCTCCTTGGAATCAACACACAGACGACAATTGTCCAGACTTTTCTCCCTTCGCTGATGTTCCTTAATTGCACGCATCTTGTCACGGTGATCCTGCTTCGCGTCGCTTTCACCACGAGTAATTCGTTCCTCAAACAGCTCGTCCATGTCCATGCTCTTAGAAGCCATCTTGACAAACGCCGCGTCGTCATCGTTTGCCGAAAGTCCTTTCTCTCGTTGAAACATGTCTTGAAGCGAGTATTTGTCGTCGTCGGCAAAGTATCGAACTCTTTGTCCTCCTTCATGAGAGTCTACTTTTTTGTTCTTACGTCTACCGCCTTGAGGCTCTTGGTACTTGCTCCTAGGCTCCAATGGTCTCGCCATGCCTCTGGAGTTGGTAGTTGTAAGGATAATATTTTCTTCTCTTCTCGAGTCTTCACGAGGCTTAGGTTTGTTATTGCGAACTTCTCGCGCCTGTTCCAGTTCTTTTTTCAGCTTTGCTGCCAATTCTATATCTCCCATTATTTCTGCTTTGATACATTTAGCTCCTAGTTGATTCATTTCGTCGTCAGTTAGAATTTTCACTGGAATCTCCGGGGATTTTTCTTCATCAACTTCACTATCACTCGATGATGATTGCAACGTCATATGATAATCATTTGAAGCTATTAAATTTAACTTGGTATTATTAACAGGACTAGGTTTTCTGTCAGCTGAACTAAAAGCCTTAGAGTTAGTTTCTTGTGTTGCAGGTTCGTTAGCTTCAGGCTTCCGCCAATTCTTAGACGAACCCGACTGTCGGGAACTGGAATAAAAACCTTGCCCATTATCACTGTCATCCGGCTTTTTGAAGGCAAGTTTCTTCTGACCCCTGTCGTACTTATCATCATAACTCCGACGATATCGCTCACGACTTCTTGATCGAGACCGACTGCGATCTCTATGAGACCTTTTGCACTCTATTTTCCTCTGTCTGTCACTCTCATACCTCGATTTGTTGGCATGTCTAGAATTTCTCTCAGCTTCCTTGATCATCTGCTTAATTTCGTCCAAAGAACCCCACCTTTCTGCAGCAATCTCTTCCAAGCTCCTTCCTTCTTCTCGAGCCTGTTCTTGGGCTCTCTGTAGGCTCTTTTTTAGCCATTGTGGATCCATGCTCAATGCTTTACTTTTTTTCTGCTCCTCAGGTATTCCAGTGCCGCCATTTTTCCAGTACGGATTTAATTCTTGAGAACTCTGTCCGGGTTCTGCTATCATACTAGTCTCTTTTTTATCTTCCTTGGGTTTTTTCTCCCTAGCAGAGCACAAAAATGATCCTGAAAGATTCATCCATTCATCACGCTCCACTTTTTTTGTATCTGCGACGCTTGATACAGAGTTTGACTTTTTCGAATCATCTTTTTCGACCCACTGATCACCTTCTTCTTCACTCGTACTCTATAATTAATTGGGAATTATAAAAATTAAAGTATATAAATACAAAATAATAAAAATAACAAACATATGGGTGATTTTTTGTAAGGATGTTTTTTGCTGTCCTAGGCATTTTTTTATTGGAAAAATTGTTTTGTTACTAAAAAAAATTCGTTACGAAAGTAAAAAAACATTTCTATTTGGAGCATTGAAAACTAAAATGAAATAAATTTTGGTTTTTTTGCTATAAATTCGTAAACCACCGAAATAACAGTCCCCTGGGCTGTCCTATTCCCAAAATTAAAACTTTAAAATTAAATTTTAAGTTATTCGTCCATAATATATAATTTGGTCCATAACGTTTGTAAACTTCATTAGTTAACTAACAATCTTCTTCAATAAAAAGTACCGAAAATTAATTTGTTTCATTAAATTCATTAAGCCAAAGTTTGTCCCAGGCTCCTAAGAACAGTCCCCTGCCAGAAGTTCAAAGCCAAAAAAAAAATCCACCGTGTTATTTTACCTTTTGTAAGGTTCATAAGGATCTAACTAGCCTTAAGTTAATAACCATAGGGCTGTTAGCGCTTTATCGCCATTTTATTTAGTGTCTAAGCACTGTTTGTGCTGGAAATATGTGTCTGGACCACTTCAAAACTCAGTCCCCTGGCAACTATTTTTATTTATAAAATTGGATCCATAAGTCTTCATATTATTCTAATTAATGTAAACATTCATTGAGAACTTGAAAAGTTAAATGCATTGAAATAGTTTGCTTGATTTTTCTCAATTTGATAAAAAAAAAAAAACAGTCCCCTGGCAAACAGTCCCCTGTCATGTTATATGGCAAAAGATATACAAATATCGAAAAAACAAAAATTAATTTGGCTGTTTATTTATTATCATTAAGCTGATAGTTTTGTAGCCCGTTAATTTTTTTTCTAATAAAATCAAAAATAATTTGGCCGGACAATTTTGTACAGATTTAAGACGTCCTTACAGAGAATTACCCATATAGACTTACGTTACTAGAACTGGAAGTACTGCGTCTTCGCTTCTTCTTTTTGGACTTCTTAGATTTTTTTTCTTTCTTTTCTTTTTTCTTTTTTTTCTTAGATTTTTCAGATGATAGCTTAGCATCTAATTCAGGAAGCATCCATTTATCATCACCACGTTGTCTAGCTCTTTCAGCTTGTGTCTCTTTCGTTTTGAATCTTTCTTCAGCCTGTAATCATTTATATCAGAAAGTGAAAAAAACGACGTTAAAAATAAATACATGTTATTGAAATTCAATAATTAATTATTAAACAATAAAATAGGCTAATTGGTTATGATTTTATAAAATTTCAACATGCATTTTTATAACTAATAACTTCAAAAATTTTAAAGTTTATTATTTAGTTTTCATTACCTCAAGTAAAATTCGTTCTCTTGTTTTTTTTATCGCTTCACGCTCAGCTTCTTTAACTCGCGAGCTCTCAAATTGGATAAACATTTTTATAATAATTAATTATAAACAATATCAACTTCAATCCTTATATTTACGTACGACTGTTGACATTTGCAACTGATTTTAGGTTACTTTATTTGAGGGCACTATTAGAAGAATCGACATAAAAGCAAATAAAACTTATCATCAGAGAGTAATGGTAATTCAGATTCAATGTAAATCGGTAGATGGCACGGTAAGTACAATAAAAGAAAATTACGGAAATGTGGCAGGAATTTAAAGGAATCAAAATTAATTTGTGAATTCAATGGGCACTCCATCGTGTATCTATTTGAATTATGATAACTATGTATGTACTAAGGTAAAAGACCCCATAGTGACACCTTTAACCCCCATTAGTGGCACTTTTTCTTTCAATGAAAAAATGTTTTACTTGGAATAAAAATTAAAAGTTTTTTTCATCTAAAGGTCTTAAAGATTAGAAATAATATATTCATTATTGATATTAATGATTTCATTAATTGAATAAGTACCAAAATCAAAGAAAGTGTCAGTAATGGGGTCTTCGCCACTAATGGGGTCTTTTACCCTATAGATATAAAATTACAAGATTACAATTTACATGGATATTTTTTTTATAAATTGCGACTCAGAAGGATTTTTGGTCGTGCGCTTCTGGCGAGAGATCCAAAACTGCTCCACTTCTTACACGGAAAAAAATAAATAGTAAATGCAACATGATGCAGTCTTGGTAAATAAACATGATGAAATCATGTTGCATCCACATGATTTGCCATGTTTTGGCTACATGACAATCATGTTGCATCCACATGATTTTTCATGTTCCGGCTACATGACAATCATGTTGCGGTAGCATGAGAAAAATCATGTGGCAGCAACATGATTTTCATGTAGCCTTAATAGCATAAAATTAAGCTGCAACAACTAGATATTTATGCTTCAGAAAAATTATTTATTATCAAGCAAATAGATTTTTTCGGATTTATAATATTGTAGATGAAAATTAGAGCAAATTATCAAATTAAATCTATGTTAAAAAAATCTTATATTATCTTAAAACTATGTTTTTTAAACTGGTGACCACTGTAACTCCAAAACCGCTTAGTAGATTTCAATGAAACTCATACAGTTTTTGGAAAACATAAAAATCTCGTGTCTGATCAAAGGATTTTTTTTTCTTCAAAAATTTTGATTTCTTATAAGCAATTAACTGTTGGTTTTTTCCCTAAAATCTAGAGAAAAATTTCTTGAGGCCGTCATTTTGTTAATGTTAAACAAAAAAGCATCGATCAGGCACTAGATTATCTATTAATGAAACTATTTTTTCTTGTCCGATTGATTTTATATAAATCTTCAAGGATTTATGATGGTCGCCGCAAAGACCTTTTTTTGAATTGGGTCAACACAAACAGTGATAACTTTTGAAATAATTAATTTTTTTTTTCAAATTTTAGTGAAGTCAAGTCAAAACATTGAGTAATGATGCCATACTATTACTTTTTGAAAAAATAAAATGATTTGCTAGCAAAAAAAAAATTATTAAAAATTCTCATTTTTTCATGTCTGACTACCCCTAACCACTTAAATAAATTATGTTATTTTTTTGACAATTTTTTTTTAGTCAAAAACTCATTAGTACATAGTAAAAAATTTTTTTAATAGAAAAGAATAAAATTTTTTCAAAAAAACACATGATTTTTCTCATGCTACCGCAACATGATTTTCATGTAGCCGGAACATGACAAATCATGTGGATGCAACATGATTGTCATGTAGCCGAAACATGACAAATCACGTGGATGAAACATGATTTCATCATGTTTATTTACCAAGATTGCATCATGTTGCATTTACTATTTATTTTTTTCCATGTAACGATTACCATTAATATGAAATTGAAAAATTAAGTTTCTTTCTTTTTGTGATATATTTATGAGAGGGATGTACCTATAAAACTAAAAGGAAATAAACCTTTGAAAAAAAAGTTCAAATTTTAGACTATTTTTTTGAATTTTTTGGCTCCGAAAAAGAAGCTTATTGACGCGAAATGTCTGAAATTTTAGGTAAATCCTTTCGATAATAATGTAGAGAAAAACCTCTAAAAATTCCAGATAAATCGGTCTATAACTTTTTGAGTTACAGCATGAGCAGTTTTTAAAAATACAGTTTCGAGAAAATCGCGTATAAAGTTTAAAAAACGCAGAACGATCAGTTGAATTGACTTACTAAATATGTATATAACTTCATAAATATTTAATATTTTGTTTTTTCCACTTATCAGTATACTCTTAAGACATCATATTTTCAATTTATGATGAAAAAAATCGATTTTTTGACATTTATACATGGATTTCATTCTTTGAGTCCCATTCCGGGTCAAAAAATTTAGTCTGTTTTATGATTAATAAAAATTTTTAATATTTTTCATTCAATTTAATTTTATTATGTGTATCTATTTTATATAAGAATTTAATCTGTTTTTGCCCGTACTATTCCCAATTCAGACCAATTTCAGATCATTTTTAATGTTATAATAAAATTGTTTTATATCGTTTCAAGACC
>NW_025404579.1:0-3998 GCF_020080835.1 Cotesia glomerata
TAGTCTACTGTCCCCACTACGAAACTTTCTTGAAGTAATTATGCCAAACTCTATTTTTTTTTTTTAAAATATGTAAAAAATTCCAAAGGAGATCCAATAGGTGCAATTTGCACGCATAATTTTCGATGCCGATTTTTTTTTATTTATAAAAACTGTCGCAAAAATATTTTAGCCGACTAAAACTCAATATGTACGGAAATTCTTTCACCGTGCAGTTGTTTGAAAATGTTAATAATATAAAACTTCAATGTTTTTTCTGAATCCATTGATCACAAATTTTTTATAAAAATATTAATTTTTAATAACCGAAATAATAAGGTAAATAAAAATACTTGCCCGCTAACAGCTGGAGCGCCTAGTTACCGACACGCAGTCTGCGGCAGCTCTCGAGGTGGGGAGAAAGTTGCGCGCGCCACTGGGTCTGTTTGAATTGTCACGGCACGTATGACAAATAAAATTTTCCAATAATGTTTTTTTAATTCATTAAAATATTTATTGTTTTGAACTTTTAAAAACTATTATCTACAATAATCGAAAAATGTAAAAATGTGTATTATTTAGAAATATAAATTTTCGATCGTTAATAGCTTAAGTAGTTAATGAGCAAAATTAGAAAATTTTTCTTAATGGTTTTTTAATTATTCATATGAATTCATCGTTAAATTTAAATTATCTTAATGTTTCCTAATTAAGAAATCTTGAAATAAAATTCAGATGAGGTCATTTGTATACCCACTTACCGCTTCCAAGTATATACTAGTGTAAAAGATAGAAAGAGATTGGGACTCAGGTCAAGAAGAAAAAAAGAGTGAAACATCTGCTCTTTTATTGTCGATACATAGCATGCCAATGATCCTATCTTTGTCTTTTATATTTTACATTCCGGTTATCTACGTTTGAAATTGTTTTTCATCTCACTTAGGGTCTAAATGTAAAGGTTCTTTTATATTCTATCATTTCTTCCTCCTTTTTTATTATACTGAACTATTATTTCAGGACTTAATTACCTGACGGTTAGTTTGTATGAAAACTTCAAAGTGTGTGGACGTAATGTACGGCATTTTAAAATCTTGTTTTATTTGGTGACAATATTATATACGTGTTCAAGTAGTTTTCGATTATTTTTTAGTTCATACTAGTTCATCGCTTGGAACTATAATGGATATCGATGTGAGAGACAATATTTGCTCGATTTGTAGTGAAGAATTGGCCAGTGAGCCTACTTAAAATGTCCACAAACGTGGAGCTGTTAAATTGATTGCGGCTAGTAAAATACGCGATGACGATTTGTGGATTGAGTGGGAAAAAGTGGATGTTTTCACGGTTCATGACCGATGTAGAAAAAGTTATATATCCGAACGCTCGGTCAAAGCCGTAAAGAGTAGATCTGAGAGTCAATCACGGGTTGGAGCAGTGCCCGGGATCAAAAGACACGCAGAAGATGCACTTGAAGGTTCTACATCGTCTTCACAATTCGATTATTCTCGTTATTGTTCTATTTGTGGTGGTGTGCAGTCAAGAACGAGAGAAATTGAGAAACAAAATAAAAGAAGAAAAATTTTCAAGGTAACCGAAAAATTGGAACTCGAGAAGTTACAGCATGCTGCTGATAGTAAAAACGACGCACTCGGTGCTGCAGTTAAGAGTCGTGTATCCGATGGAGTCAATTTAGTGGAAAAAAATGCGACTTACCATTTGGATTGCATGACTTCATTTTTGAAGAGGAAAAATACTTCGCTAAGTGGTGCAGGCCGTCCACTTCACAACGACTACAGCGACAATTTTAATAAAATTGTTAATCTGATCGAAAATTCATCTGAGTGCCAATTTTATGTAGATGATTTATATGAAAATATGGAAGGTGAGCGTCCAACAAAAAAATATTTCTACACTCTTCTAGAATCTTATTTTGGTAATAGAATTCGTATATCAAAATCTGGCTCAGGAAGAAGTTCCATAACATTCACCGGAAAAGTAGATAAGATATTGATGCGTCATTTGAAATTATCTAAAAGTTCAAATACCACAGAACAACGACTTGCTATAGTGAAGGCTGCAGCAGTAATTGTCAGAGAAGATATCCGAAAACAGACTTTTGATATGGATATCTATCCTTCTCCCCATGAATTTTTAAGTAATGCGAAAAATGACATACCACTAACTTTACACCATTTTCTCGATATCTTGACCACTGATCCTAACAAAACAAAATTTAAAAACAATAAAGACGTTTCCAACTTATCATCAACATTCAATGAAGAAGATGAAGCAGATATAGAAGTAGGCAAGAAGGATGAAGAAGAAGAAGAAGAAGAAGAAAGAAATCCAGAGGTTTCTCAAGAAGAATTACATGAAGACGGAGAAGCTGAAAAGGATTATCAGAAAATAATAAGCATTTCTCATGCAATTATTTCTTTGGTACGGCCGCGATCCTTCATTTCGTCAGTTCTGTTGGGGATTTCGGTTTACCTTCATAAAAATTATGGATCGGAAACATTAGTCGACTTCATCTCTAGGCTTGGTTTTGCTGCAACTTACAAAGAAGTTCGTTTGTTTGAAGCATCTTGTGTCTCACAGAAAGATCTACTGTCGATGGATGCAATTTTAGAAACACCCGGTAGAGTCGCCCAATTCGCTTTTGACAATGCTGACCACAATACAAGGACAACAGATGGCAAAGGGACGTTCCACGTATTGGGAAGCACAGTAGTGTTGGTTCCAAATTCTTGTGTTCCTACTCTGCCAACAATTCCCAGATTGAAATGTATTCCTACAGCCGAAGATATAGAAATAAAAACCAAAATACCTATAGAAATTTTTACGCCTGATGATAATAATTCAATGAAGGATCTTTAATTCAAGACGTATATCACGTAAGTAATCAAAATGAAAATAATACAGAAATAACTGCTTTTGATGAATATTTGCCTGAATCAGATGTTATAATGTCAAAGAATGAAGTTTTGTGGAGCTTGGGAGTGTTCTTCGACTTAAACGATCATCCTCCATGGGCAGGTTTTATTGAAAAATTCACTGGAACAAACCTTTAATGTTGCCCAAACAATTTTTTGTAATTTATTGATTTACCAGCAACATCTGAAAACGCACTAAATACCAGTTTATTGCTGTCACGTAACTGTTCTCAAACTTTGAAGCAAGGCACAGTTGCTGTAACTTATGATCAGCCGTTACATTGGAAATGTAGAAAAATAATAGCATGCAGTGATCAAACAAATTCGAATCTGTTGTTATAAAATTAGAAATTTTCATTTGCTCATGGCCTATTTGGGCGCTATAGGACATATTATGAAAAGCAGTGGTATAGAAGAATTATTCGCCACTGTTTATGCTGGAAATTCAATTAAAGATATTATGAGTGGTAAAAAAGCTACGCCCGCGCTATCAGAGGGACACGGCCCAGACAGCTTTTGCTGCAAATTATCTTACAAAAATCAGACTTAACAGCCGCAGAAAAAGATGAAATTACACAAATATTATCAGCAGAAATAACGATTCAAGTTTGGAAGATATGTTGTAGCAAATAATCACCGTTCATGTTATCACTGGTAGAATTAAACTCGACAATGAAAGAATTAGAAAAAAGCAGAAAAACAGCTAAGTTGTGGATTCATGTACGTTAGAATGATTTCATTAGCGTTCGTTCTTTAATTCATGCAGATCGTTCCGATTGATTAGGAAACTTCATCTTTCAACCGTCAGATGTATATTACCCATCGCACTTTTACAGTGGTGGTCGGCAGCAATATCTGAAGTCGGCTCATCTTTATCTCCAGGACATGTTAAACCTCAAAGAAAAAATGAGAAAAAATACTCAACAACTGTATGAAAGCGAAGTTATACGGACAAACAATTATTTCGACGATTTGTTCAACATATTAGCAACCGAAGAAGAGGAAATCACAAATTATTATCATGATTATTTAAACAAGACTTGTGATGAGCTGTATGAAGATAAAGTTCAAGAAATTAAAGACGAA
>NW_025404580.1:0-3997 GCF_020080835.1 Cotesia glomerata
ATAACACACAAATTGCATTTATGAACTCAAAGAGCTCAAAAACGTCATAAGTGCAATTTCAAGTGTTTAGGTATAGAATTGGCGGGAAGTTGCAGGGATGGCCTTCAAGGTCAACCGTTTTCCTAATTTTTTTTTTTTTTTTATTCTTTAGGATAATTGTAGGCTACTGAATGCGAATGATTAGGTAATTCAGTGTCATTCATGTACAATTAACAAAATAAAAAAGACTGTATCTTCTAATATATAAAATTCTCGTGTCACAATGTTCTGATTCCCATACTCCCTCCGAAACGGCTTGGACCGATTCTTCATGAAATCTTCTTTAATGCCATATTCAGTGAAGCCACGAGAATCGGCTACTATCTATTGTTCTAACCTCTAAGTGATAAGTGGTGTTCCCACCCCAAAATTTTTTTTTTTTATTTTTTGATAAAATTTTTTTTTTTAATTTTTTATTATGTGGCATTAAAAAATACATACAAATCCTCTAAATTTACACTTTTTTATTCACCAACCCTTGCTTCTTTTAATAGTCATTTTCATAATTTTATCTCACTATTTTCTATCCCGCTCGATAACATCAATTATTATCACTTCAAGTTATCCCCTCCATGTGTCTTACCGGTGTCACTTCTCACCCTGTAAACAGCACGGGAGTAGGGATGTTACCTCTACAGTTTTCGGCTATTATTGAGTGTTTATGCTTCAAAGCTGTAGTAGTTAAACATTTTTACTATCTCCAGTATAACTCTCATATCAAACTATATGCTCCTCGAGTAACTTTATTATTTATTTATTAATAACTAATATTATTGAAGATAATGGTAATTGTTAATAACTAATAAAAATTGATTAATTTTGAGTGAAAATCGCACGATCAGTTAATTAAGTGACTTACATAACCTCTAAAAATACTCAACACGTGTCACAAGTTCTCCGCATACAACGGCTAGTTGAGTTGTAAGTGTAAATTATTTTTTTACGTTTATTATAAAATCAAAAATTATTCTTTTCTTATTTATAACGAAAAATATTGTTGAGAATGGTGAAAACGAATTCGGTGAAAGTTAGATTTTTATTACAATTGGGAACATTTTTTTTGTGATTACTTCATAAGAGCTCTTAACTTCGACAGCAATTTTTTTTTCTTCTCAACTATTTCCTAACAAACATATGTATTTTTCAGATATAATTGAAGAAACATAAAATTTTTTCGCTTTCGTGGAAACTATCTGAATTTTTACATGTATAAATTTAGATGGGCGTAAGTCAAAGATAAAAAATAAATGATTAATATAATACTAAATATTATAATTAAATAATCTCAATCAGTTCTATTCATGTGTGTTTTGTATTGTACGCAGTGAACAATGCCAACAAACGCAAAGGGGCAATAATTTGGAGCCGTGATACAAATAAATCTAGAAGCATTCGAAATAGAAGAGCCCAAAGAACCTGAAGAACAAGTTCAGGAAGAAAAATACTGGAGCGCGTGTGAGAATGGCGCAATTGGCGTCAAGAACAATCAGACGATACACGCAGCTGAACCGCAATGAAGTCATGAGATTAGGAACAACGACAATCACACCGTTTTACTGTCAATAGACGCATAGCGAATGAGCAACATCGCCAACAGGCAACATCGAGCATTTGTAGATACATCATTTCTGCGTCTAAGCATTCCAGTATGAGCCTGATATTGAATATTATGCTCATTCAAAAGTAGTAATTGGTGCTATGGACAAAGAATGCCCGTATTGTCATGCTTTGAAATTCAAAAATGAACCAGCCGGGATGTGTTGCGCGTCAGGGAAGGTACAACTACCTGTAATTGAAACACCACCGGAACCATTGAACGGTTTGCTTATCGGCACAGATCCAGATTCTAACGTGTTCCTGAAGTCCATTCGAACATTCAACTCATGCTTTCAAATGACATCGTTCGGAGCAACAGAAATAGTTCAAAATACTAATGCAAATGGTCAACAATACAATTCTACATTTAAAATCAGAGGCCAAGTTTATCATAAAATAGGCTCATTGCTGCCAATGCCAAACGAACCACATAAATTTTTACAAATCTACTTTATGGGCGGCGAGGACTCCGGAAGCGCACTAGCCAATTGGGTGGATGCACTAATGAATGAGGAACAAAGAACCATTTACGACCGCATTATGCTCGCAGTTTCAGCAGGACAAGGTGGGTTCTTCTTTTTAGATGCACCAGGTGGAACTGGCAAGACATTCCTTATTTCGCTAATTCTCGCCAAAATACGATCCAATAATGGCATCGCATTGGCCGTTGCATCATCGGGCATTGCGGCAACTTTATTGGATGGAGGCAGAACAGCTCATTCAGTATTTAAGCTACCACTAAATATTCAAAATAACCCTGACGCAGTGTGCAACATAAAAAAACAATCGTCCATAGCCACAGTGCTGAAACAGTGTAAAATTATCATCTGGGATGGATATACTATGGCACACAAACATTCGCTTGAGGCCTTGAACAGGACATTGAAAGATATTAAAAAAAAACGACAAACTATTTGGTGGCACTCTGTTAGTCCTTTCAGGTGACATCAGACAAACACTTCCCGTCATTCCACGTTCAACATACGCTGATGAAATCAACGCCTGCTTAAAATCATCGACATTGTGGCGTAATGTTGAAATAGTACAACTGAAGAAGTAAAATATGCGCGTTCAAATACTTCCAAGATCCATCCGCTGAAACATTCTCAAGCTTACAACCCTTAGATATCGGCTTGTTGGGAAGAATCACTATAGCTAAAACTATGGATACGCATAAAATTGGCGAATGATTTCTGCACAATCATCGATTCACCAAGATGCTCTCATTGAACAAAATATTTCCCGATGTACACACTTTTAATTACATAAATCTCGAGTGGCTTTGCAGAAAGAGCTTAATGTTACAGCTGCAAAAAATATTGGACGTTGACATTTTAAATCTGAAGATACAACAGTTATTGCAAGGGAACTTGGTATAATATAAATCTATTGATACAGTTTGCGATGACACTGAAACACCTGTAAGTACTTTCCAACACGGTTTTGAACTCACTAGATTTGCCAGACATGCCACCACGCAACTTACAGGTGAAGGTTGGATCTCCAATTATTTTGCTTCATAATTTGAACCCCGCCACGGCTATCCAAGGGTACGCGATTAGTCATTAAAATTAATGAAAAACGTTATCAAAGAAGTCACCATTTTTAAGTAATGGCAAATTTCGAGGTGAAAATATGTGTGATACTACGAATACCTATTATAGCCACTGATGTTGCCAATTCAATTTAAGCGTATTCAATTTCCGATTAGCGATTGGCATTTGCAATGATAACTAATAAATCCCAAGGCCAAACAATGTCTGTTTGTGGCTTGAATTTGAAGCACACCATGTTTTTCACACGGACAATTATACGTTGCATGCATCTCCGGTATGAACCATCAAGTTTGTTTCAGCACTATTAGCTAAGACGGGCTAACAAAAATATTGTTCACGCTGCAGCATTAAGAGATTAATATTATGTAATTATAGTTAATTATATAATATAATTATTACTTTTAATCAATTAAAAACAATTAATGTTTGGTGTTTTTGTTATTTTTTAAACAACATTCACATCATCGTTCACAGCACTCAGGCCTTTTTCACTCATATTCCACATCATATACTCTTTCAATAAGTTAGTAATTTTTTTCTACACCAGAAATTCTCTCTGAAATTATTCACATGGCAAAACAACGTTTGCCGGGTCCCTAGTATCAATATATATATATATATATATATATATATATATATATATATATCCATGTAAAATTTACATAGATCGTGATATATCTATACAAATTATGTACATTTATTCCACCAGGGGCGCCTGTGCATTACCTTCCTAGTACAGCTGTTTTTTCGGCAACTAATTTTGAACGACTTATGTTTTTTAACTTCCCGCTAAGAAAATCGAATAT
>NW_025404581.1:0-3996 GCF_020080835.1 Cotesia glomerata
ATATATATATATATATATATATATATATATATATATATATATATATATATATATATATATATATATATATATAAATAATGAATAGTTTATAAATTTCATGAAAAATTTTGTTCCTTACGAATCGATCATGTACGATTTTCATTACTTATAGTTATTACAAACTCTGTCCTTCAAGTAAGTTCTAGTAGGTAAACAGGTACTGAATCAGTCTTCCAAGCGTCAGGTCCGAGGTTCGATTCCTGCCCACGCCGGACATTTTTTATTTCTATGGAAATAATTATATATAATTCCATACAATTATATATAATTCTATACAATTATATATCATTTCTATCTAATTTTATCGGGCCATTTTTTATATAATTATATATAATTTATACATCATTGTATCTAATTGTATTAAATTTTTTTTACCTCGAGATATTAAATATGACGATTTATTAAATATTAATAAATATTTGTTAACAGTGTAAAAATATTTATTCAAAATCAAAGCAAAAATAGCGATTTTCTTTTTGACATTTTTTTATGAATCCGATAGCTGGAATATATAGCTGTAATACATGATAATAATTCAAATCATTAAATAATATATAACGTTTTTAATGTTTAAAACAGTAAAAGATAATCATGAGCTGTGATAGAATTTGCAAGTATGGTAATAATAAACGTTATTATAATGTAAAAATATTAATGCAAATAATTTATATAAATATGATTTTCGTTCATAAGCGTTAATCTTCTTCTCATATCATATGACATTGCAAGTGAAACAAATTCACTCAACAAAATATTTATTATATATATAATTATTAAAAGTGCTGCATCTAATTATATATTATTATTATGTATTTATAAATGTAAATTTATAATTTACACTTTGATTAGATATAGGGCAATTATGTACATAGCTTTTACGTTAAATTATATATATGTTCTTTTTATATATCAATTAGATCTTCTGCTGATCAGATCTAATCATCATGGATAAGTAGATTTATATATATATCATATCATAACCCTAGGTAACTCATAGGTTCAATCCAGATCTAATTATATATAGATTATATATATAATCATATATATAGATCTAGATAACTCAGATCTAATCATACATAGACATATATAAAATATACATATATTTATATAAGTCTATACATGAATATATATATTTTATATAAAATTTACATTATGCTAATCATATATATAATTTATATATTCAACATATAATCATATATAAATATATATGATTAAGCAAATTCACTTTTTTCCCGGTATTCCCTGCTGAAAATATTTCTCACCTCGACTGTATTTGCGTGTAGCTCACCCAAGGTACTTAAATAAACTAATCTAAGCATGTATGTATAGTTTATTTATTTTATTTATTTCTATAAAAAATTATATATAAACAATTAGTCGATTGTATCAGACCTTACATTTAGAAGTTGTACTAAAAATACAATAGCTTAAATAAAAAATTAAAACAAATGCATTTGTAAAACTAAGTTAATTTTTATTATTCATTTGTTACAAAATCACGTCGAGAGTAACAGTGGTGACCGTAGCGGCGCCAGGCGTAATTGACTTAAGGGGGGAAATATGTGTACAGGCTTAAAACGATTCAATTTTTTTTTTTTTATAAATCGCTTGTTAAACTATTCAAAAAATATAGATTGAAAATTTAAAGTCAAAATTTCCATTCGTTCAAAAAGTTATAAGCTTGATTTATTAATTACTTTAATACTATTTTACATTAACTTTTCTGTCACTTTTTTTTCAAACGCGTTTTTCTCGAAACGAGTTTTTTCAAAACTGTGTGCAGTCTAGCTCAAGAGTTTTAAACCAATCATCTTGCGATATGGCTTATAATTTTCTTTATACAATTATCTTGAATATGAACCTCAATCGAAAGCGATATTTTATTTAAACTATTTTTTTAATAGACAATGTATGAAAAAGTGATAAAAAATCACGACTTAATTTTACAGCCCTGTAAAAATGGAAATTTTACTTTTGTGGAATTGAGGTTCATATGGAAGATACACATATAAATGAAGTAATTTTTCTGTGCCATTGATTTCAAATAAAAATTGTGGCTTCCATACTGCACAGATTGCTAAATCAAATGACAATCTACGAAGTGTATCAGCTAATATCATCACTATGTGTTAACTTTTATTATTGTTTATTACGATAAAATTCTCATAAATATATGTATAAAATAACCTGATAGTTTTCAATAAATAATATTAATTTCTTATACCTTAAAAATTAATGAAAATCAGCATGAAAACGGCCTTCTACACGTATTTCCCCCCTTAAAGCGAGATTTGGTAATAGTTAGCAAATCTTTATTTAAATGAAATAAATGAGTCGATTCAGTTGAATGAACCAAAACGAAGCAGTATTTGATTCAAAGTAATATATATTTGAATGGAAGAAATTTGTTAACATCACATATATATTTTTGATTTATTTCAAATAAATCTGCGCATTTGAGCCGAACAAACTGTTTTCTCAGTGTAGGACCTCGAAACGTTGAGATCTGAGAAAAAATCGATTTTCGTAAAACGGGGAAAAACCAATAACTTCCCTATTTTTGAAAATTTTCAATTTT
Source organism: Cotesia glomerata (assembly GCF_020080835.1). Lineage (NCBI taxonomy): Eukaryota > Metazoa > Arthropoda > Insecta > Hymenoptera > Braconidae > Cotesia > Cotesia glomerata. The sequence continues at coordinate 2,618 of NW_025404581.1, forward strand.
CTTCGCGGGAAGTTAAAAAATAAAAAATGGCGAACTTCGAAAAATTAACGATTTAATTTAAAAAAAGCGATAATTTCATTGAGTTGATCATGTTAATTTCTTTTTGTCTATTTTTTCGAAAAATTCATTTGAAACAAAAATTGAAAAAAAAAATTAGAAAAACGGTTGACCCTGAAGGCCATCCCTGCAACATCCACTAATTCCATACTTAGGCGCTTAAGAATTTCACCAATGACGTTTTTGAGCTCGCTTCGAGGCTTAAAAATTAACAATTTATGGGTTATTTTTGAAGCTCTCCGAGCTCAAAAGAGAGATTGATTTCTAATAGCTTTTGAAGCTCTTTCGAGGCTCAAAAGTCTGACCTGAAAGATTTGATAAGACACTATTTTTTTTTAATTTTTTAAACCCGCAATAACTTTTTAAGATAGAATAAACCGATTTTCACGCGGTTGGCAGCATTCGACAAAGTTTTTCAAAGAAGCCTGCAAAAGAATCTTAAATTTTTAAAGGCTGATCGCACGACTAGGGATTTCCAGGAGTTATTCAAAGAAAAACACTTTCGGTTTTCTTTTCGTTCACGGAGAGTATCTCTCGAACGAATCAACCGATTTTTGACCGGACTGGTGGCGATCAGACGTGGTTTTGAGGTTAAGAGCTGATTAGTTTTGGAGTTGAACCATCAAGCCGTTTAAAAGTTATTCAAAAACCACATTTGAAAAAATTTTTTACAGTTTTTGAAGATTTCTCAAAATCTAGTAAAGGCTGAATCGGTCCAAATAGTTTTTCAAAATCTAAGTTTGGTCAAGCCCTTTCGAAGAATGGCACCAACCGCGATGAAATCGGTCACGCCATTCAAAAGTTATAAGCGGTTCACATACTTTCACACACACACACACACACACGACACCAGTGACAACCTCGCGGGGGATAGTCAGGGGAGAAGCTTCCTGTGACCTTCAAACGTCGGATCTGATGAAAACTCTGATTTTTGCAAAACAGGGTGAAAACATTAACCTGCTGATTTTGAATATCTTCGATTTTCTTAGCGGGAAGTTAAAAATTAGAAAAACGGTTCACCCTAAAGGCCATTCCTGCAACTTTCCGCTAATTCCATACCTTGGCGCTTAAAATTGTACTTATGACATTTTTGAGATTTTTGAGCTCAAAATATAATTTGTGTGATACTTTGAGCTCGCTAAGTTAATAGAGATAAAATTTCTATGCATTTAAGCTCTCCCAGCTCAAAAGTCTGATAGAAGTTTCATAGAACACTATTTTTGGAATTTTCAAACCGCAATAACTTTTGAATGGATCAACCGATTTTCACGCGGTTGGCGGCATTCGACGCATTTTTATGATCTTCATAAGTGATTTCAAGG
>NW_025404582.1:0-3994 GCF_020080835.1 Cotesia glomerata
TCGAACAAAAACAGTTTCACTGTAAAAAAAAAATCGCGCCAAGTCCACGTTCATAAGACTCATTAAGAAAAAAAAAAATTTGTTTTTTCTTTACAAAAATATATAAAATAAAAAAATTAAAAATCCAAGTAACCGATATGATTGTTTACATGATTTTCGGAAATTAAAAAAATTTTGTTACAAATTTAAAAATTAAAAAAAGTTTGGAACGTATTTGAGTGTGCGCGGTTGCAAAATTTAAAAAATTTGAAATCACACAATGACGCACAACCAAAGTACGTTCCAAAATTTTTTCTGGTAATTTTAAATTTATAACAAAATTTTTTTTTAATTTCCGAAAATCATAAACAATCATATCGGTTACTTGATTTTTAATTTTTTATTTTATATATTTTTGTAAAGAAAAACAAATTTTTTTTTCTTAATAGTCTTATGAACGTGGACTTGGCGCGATTTTTACAGTGAAACTGTTTTTGTTCGGATTTTAGTATTTTTGTAATTATAATAAAATTTACAATTGCGTACCAACTTAATTAAATCTCGCGTTGGTTGCATTTTTATAGCAAACTATCCCCTTGAAACTACAGTTTATGTAAAAATAATTCCAGCGCACCCTGGCGGGTGTAGATGCAAGCTGTGAAATATCTATTTTTAACTGTAGTTTCCCATCTAATGAAGGATTACTATGCATTCTCGAATTATTTAGTCTGTGGCAGATCACTTTGCCCATCGAAAAAAAAGTCAGGATCGAAATTTTTGCGTTGCTATAGTTTGTGCTGATTAAATTTAATAATTTCAAGTAGATTAATTGTTATAAGTGAATATAATTAATTAATAACAGTCAAATAAAGTATGAATTACTGTTATAATATACAATTTAGAAAAAAAAGTACCGTAGAATTAAATAAAATTTCGCAACCTCAAAATACCGTTCTGCTTACAGTAAACACAGTCGGTAGTCTGGCGCTCCGTTTACAGCAGATTTGAACGGAACTTGGCGCCAGATTCTACCGAATCTGTGGATTAGTTAATATTGATAATATAAGATGTAACGTATTATTATAAAGTATTCTTGAAGGAAAAAAAGGTCTGTAAAATTAATAAAATTATGCAACCTCAAAAAACCGTTCTGCTTACGGTATATACACACTCGGTAGTCTGGCGCTCCGTTTGAACGGGACTTGGCGCCAGATTCTACCGAATCTCTGGATTATCTGTCCAACTTCTTTATTTTTGTTGTAATAGAAAAACACGTTGTCGCCTTTTTTTGGCAGCTCGTCTTTGTTAAAAATCACATCATCATCATTGATTTTACAGAATGACTGATCACGATCACAGTTTATTATAAACATTGTGAAATCAAAATTATTGATGTTTCAACTTAACAATATTTTAATTATCAACGCGATTTATTAAAATAGAAATAATAAAATATTTAGGTTAATCACGTGTCGCAATATACATAGACGCTCATCTATATAGTTCATTCCAGAATGTTCTTTCTACAGTTAAGCCAGCTCTCTATAGTAACCCTGTGTTGGTCGCGCCATATTTTACTTGCACTAGTATTAGCTGAAACTACTAGCGCCATCAACCACTGTATGTTGCTCCATATATAGGGACCGAGCACTAACTGTAGAGGCAGCACATCAGTCGGAAGTGGCGCGCCCTGGTGTTTAACAAAAGCACTAAATGGACAAAAAGTATTACAATAGCTTATGTGTTTTTTTACTTAGTAATAGAGAAAATAATAAAATAAACTTTTTGACCAGTATTAATCGGTCGTATTTGAAGCAAAAATAATTCAGAGAAAGTTAAAAAAAAACTGTAGGCCATGTATATTAAAATGTGTTAAAAGAAATTCAGCATTATTAAGTCAAACAGCACATGTAAGCCCATAGCGCTCCAAAGTTCAATTCTGCCTCTAAACACGTCATATGCCTGTCATTTTTCTCTGGAGTACCACTAGTACTGAGCGAAAAATAATAAAATTTCACAAGTTTGTCAATTTGACGGTTCTGACTTGATATATTTATATATGTCGTGATATATCAAAACTCTATAGTTGAAAAAATTTCGAACAATTTATTAATTTATTTAAATAAAAAATAAATCAACATTAAATCACATGTAAGAGTTTAAAATTTTTGCCCATTAGCTTACAATTTCTATCACCAGTTGGCGTGACAGTCTAGACGCTCGGTCCCTATAGTCATATATAATTATATATAATCTTGCATGGCTGTATATTGCTCCATATATCTATATATATATAGGAGACTTTCTATAGATATAGATAGTCACTCATCACGATATCTCTGGAACTATAAAACCTAGAGACTTGAAATTTGGCAGGAATATTCCTTTTTCCAAGTAGAGGTCAGCTAAGAACGGATTTCACGAAATTCCACCCACAAGGGGGGTTGCAGGGGTGTTCACGAAAAAAAATTCATATTTTTCAATTATGGCTTTTAATAGTTCAAAACTTGGTCAGAATGTTTCAAATTACATTTAGAAATTTTTTAAAAACGAATTCTGTGACATTCCACCCCCCTGGCGTGCCCGTGCGTGGGCGTCAAATTAAGAAAAAATTCGTAAATTTCAATCTATAGCTATTAATACTTTGAAACATGGCCAGAATGCTTTTTGGCGTTTTTTGAGCTGTTAAGAATAAATTTCATTAAATTCTACCCCCACATGTCCGTGCGTGGGCGTAAAATTAAAAGAAATTGTACCTTTTAATCTATAGCAGCTAAAGGATTGAAACTTGGCCAGATTGATTTTTTTGGAGTTTTTGAGCTGTAAAGAATGAATTTTATGAAATGCCACCCTCACAAATCCTTGCGTGGGCGTTAATTAAAAAATTATAAAATTCAATTCCTAAAGGATAATAAGAAGGCATTAAATATAAAAAAATTAAAATTTTTATATAAGGTAAAAGCCTAATAGATGATCATGTACCATTATATGATCACTCTATGTATTTGTATACCTATATTTGTGAATATAGATATACAAATACACGGAGTGATCATATACTGGTACGTGATCATCTATCGGAGCTTTTACCTTAATAGCTTAGAACATATTTTGTTGTTACATTTATAAAAAATACAGATCCCAATATTCTTTGTTTTTTGATCAAGATTATTATTATTAAAAAAAAATTCAAATCTTTATAGAATTACACAATTAAATTGAATTGATATTTTTAATAATTATGATTTTAACTTTTTCCATTTTATTTGCAATTCTTGCTGCTTTGCAAGCCTCTTTAATTTTTCTTCATTTAATTTTTCAATTATGTCCTGAAATTCTTTAAAAAATTTAAATGTGTCATGAAGTGCTCGGAGGAAAGATTCCTATAATGAAGATAAAAAAAGTTAGTGTATGTAAAATTCATATTTGTATATTATACTGTAAAAAATATTTAAATAAAAAAATGACAATTACATTTCGCGCATCATCGTACGCTGCAGCGAATGATTCTTGATGAGATTCTTTAAACCCAATGGCTTCGTGAATTCGCCCATCTCTTAAAAAAACTTTAGTTATGGTTGTGCAGCCAACAATGTAGATCCCATTGACTTGGTCGACGTAGTCTATAAAAAAAAAAAAATAATAAATTATGATTGATGATCACAAGTTTTTTTAACTAACTAAAAAAATAGAAAATAAAATTTTATATCAAAATAAATATAATTATGTTTACATTAATTAATTATTTTTACTTACCCTGATTATCTGTTTCTTTTCACTTCGTGAGACCAATTGTCTGGGATAGAAAAGCTTTTGATTTTCCATGTATAATTAACACTTCTAAATTTAAATTATTTATGTTCATATTTTAAATCAATTCTTTTTAAATAAATTTTTTTTTAAATATATAATGATTTTAATGGGTGAACATATATTTAACTAGCCGTTACCCGCCAAATTTATTCCAAAAAGTTATTTTTAAAAAACTGCATTTTTAATTTGTTAAAATTTATAG